>NW_027332422.1:1182-221698 GCF_000442705.2 Elaeis guineensis
TTCATTCTTATAATAAACTCCATTGTTGTGATGAAGTCCTTAGGACTATTTATCGATTAGTCTTTAAAATGTTCACGATCAAATGATAGGCTGTTAATAAGGACGACAGTTCTATAAAGCATAGATCACTATAGGCCATATGGGATGGTTATCCTCTTAACCAAAGAGTGTGAGATACTGGTATGGCATACAAGTGAGATGTAAGGGTACATCATCATTGAACGTGACCAACTCCAGAGTATTCTACTATCGAGAATGTCTCTGATGGGATTAGGTATAAGTATCCTTTAGACCTGAGATCGTCTTAGTGACTTGCAAGCAACTCACTGTGCTTTGGTACTGGACTAACTGAATTTCTAATTCAGTGATAGAAGACTTCTGGGCATAGTCAAGTACTTACGAAGTCGGAGTATGATCAAGATGGGATTGACCACTCCAAGAGTTGGAGAAGAATGAGTCGCTATATTTCAATTTAGCAAAACTTTGGCCAAGATAATCCATCAGATGGATTTGATATTTTGAAATACAATGTGGAGAACTGATCAGAGTTGACAGTTGAACTTTGAGGTATCCTATAAGCATTTTGGTCAAGGAGATGAATTATATGGAAACTATATCTACATGGGTTCTAAGGATGTTGTTCTACACATTCGACCTATCCGATCGATGGGTACCATTGCTAGATGGTCACTTCAATTGGTACAAGAATTTATTTCTATACTACCAGCTTAGGTTTAGAGTTATGAGGTCACACACATTAGAGTTCATGATCCGATCGGATGGTTGATCAATGATTAAGAATCATTCTAGGGTTAAACGATCAATATGATTGACATTTAACCTAGTGCAAGTATTACAGGAGGATCGATTAGTAATTCGATTGCTAATTGACTTAATTTGATTAAGCCAAAGGATTGAGATTAAGTCTAATTAAATATGATTTAATTATATTTGATTTGGGCTTGATTGGATCAAGTCCAATTAGTTTATTGGATAAGCAAAGTGCAAGAAAAAACTAGTCCTAGTTCAAATAAGACTCGGATCAACCTAATTTCTAATTTGATTAGAAAATTAAATCAGATTTAAATCTAATTTAATCTGATTAAACTAAATTTTTAATTAAGTTAAGACCTATTTCAATTAGGTTGATTTTATTTTGGTTTGATTTGGTTTGAGAAACCAAATTTGAACAAGTCATAGATTGAATCCTAGTAAGACTAGGATTCCACCTTGCGCCACCTTAGCCCCCCACGCCGACTCTCTCTTATCCCATGCCAACTCTCTCTTATTTTGTGTGATAGAACCCTCTCTCCTAGGTCTTCATGCACGTCCAAAACTTTTCTCTCTTTCTCTCTTACATGGAATATAGTTGTGGATCAAGTCAAAGTAGGAATTAGTTTGGATTTCAAATTCTATAAGATAGAGTTTTAGGAAACCAAAACTCTTTCCTTATGGCACTGATTTTATCCAGATTTTTTTTGAAACTTTCATGGATTTTATGGAACATAATATGCTTTCTTTGCTGGTGGTCCACAGTAGAAAAAAAAGGAGGGGACGCCCAAGAGTTGGGTGCCCCTTGTCTTGCCTTGTTTGGATAATCCTTGACTAGGTATTTGACCTAGATAAGGACTCTTCATATCTCTCAATTTAAAATAAATTTCTTCATGAAATTATCATGGAACATAGAGTATTGAGAGACCTTTGGGGCATCCAAAAATCATGGAGAAAGAGTCTTGGGGTGTGAAGATCTAATAGACACAAAACTAGGTGTCTGGATTAGAGCAAAGAGAAGAAGTAGAGGGTCTTCTTGTAGAGTTGCTGGGTTCATCTCTTCCCTTCGTCCATCTGTAAGTTTTCTAAGAGTATCTCATCTAAAACTCCATCTCCTACTTTTCATCTTTGGAAGAGTCCAAATCAAGAAAAAGGAGGCATCTGATCTACCATCGAAGAAGGATCAACGTAGTACTAGCATACTGTGCTGATTTTCTGGACCAGGACTTCTGATCGTGATTCGTGGGCTCGTGTGGATGACTCCTAGAGGCTGGACACATGTGCGGCTCACAACATCATCCTTATATCCGGATTAGCAAAGTTAGAACGTCTAACTTACAAGGTAATAGATCTGAACTATTATATTTTACATACATTAGATGTAGTATAGAAACATGTTGATATGATCAACATGTAGTTCTTGCTCTTTATATTTTAATTTCTGATTTAATGCCATGTAATAATCATGTAATAAGATTTTAGATCTAGAAATTCTCTGATTTTACAAGATAAATTTTGATTTATTTTAGTATTCCGCTGCCTGATCTTGAAAAAGTTTCAAGATCTTACCTTGAAACCCTAGATCTAGTTCCTTCAACTAGCTCCGTAAACAACCTCGAATGGACTTTTACCAGTCGATTTGCTTTGAGAGCGATTGTAAGCAAACTCTGCCTAAGGTAGTTTTAAGTCCCATTGTCAAATATTTTTTGCTGCCAAGGACCTCAATAAGTTCCCCAAACTTCGATTGACAACCTCTATCTGGCCATCAGTTTGAGGATGGTGAGAGAAACTAAATTGAAGGTTAGTTTCAAGCTTCCTCCAAAGAGTACGCCAAAAATAACTTATAAATTTTGAGTCACGATCAGAAGTGATAGTATTCGGAATACCATGAAGCTTGACAACCTCCGTGAAGTAAAGATTAGTAATATGAGATGCATCCAAGGTCTTGAGATATGGAACAAAATGCGTCATCTTAGAAAATCGATCCACCACCACCATAATCGAATCTTTATTCCTTTCAGTCTTCGGCAATCCCACCATGAAATCAATGCTCACATCTTCCCATGGGGCATTGGGAATGAAAAGTGGTGTGTATAAATCGGTATTCCGTGAATGAGCCTTAGCAATATGACAAGTTCGACAATGCTTCACATGTCTTGAAATATCTCGAACCATATTCGGCCAATAGAAATTTGCATCGATGAGAGCATGAGTTTTGTCTCGCCCGAAATGACCTCCAAGTCCACCATCATGGATTTCTTTGATGATTGCCTCCTATAAAGAACATTGATGAATGCACAATCGATTGTTCTTGAAAAGATAACCATTGTTCTTGAAAAGATAACCATCTTGTAAGAGGAAATTTTACCAAGCACCTTTAAAGCATTTACTTCAACCCTTGGAAAAATCAAGATCTTCCTCATAAAGCTCCTTTATGACTTCAAATCCCAGCACCTTCACTTGTATCGAAGAAAGTAATCCACATCTACTACTCAAAGCATCGGCGACTTGGTTTTGAGTGCTGCTCTTGTGCTTGATCATGAATGATAGGCTTGAAGAAACTCCACCCACTTGGCATGGTGATTATTGAGCTTGTGTTGACCATTGATATACTTCAAGGCCTCATGATCCGAATAGAGAACAAACTCCTTCAAAATGAGATAATGCCTCCAATTGGTCAAAGCTCGAACGATGGCATAAAACTCCTTGTCATAGGTTGAATAATTTCTCCTCAACCCATTCAGCTTCTCACTAAAGTAAGTGAGTGGTTTGCCTTCTTGAGAAAGAACAGCTCCAATTCTTACGTTTGAAGCATCACAACATAATTCAAATACTTTCTCAAAGTTGGATAACATGAGAACCGGTGCTTCAGTCATCTTCTTTTTTATCAACTCAAAACTTTTTTGAGCTACCTCATTCCACTTAAATACTCCTCCCTTCAAGCATTCAGTAATGGAGGCAACGAGTGTGTTGAACCACACAATGAATCTTCGGTAGAAAGATGCTAGCCCATGGAAACTTCAAACCTTTTGAAGAGATCTTGGTGTAGGCCAATTCTCGATCGCCTCTAACTTGCTCAGATCCATGCTTATTCCTTCATGAGAGATAATATAACCCAAGAAATTGACACTGTTTGTGAGAAAGTGATATTTCTTGATGTTTGCATACAGGTGTTGCTCTCGAAGCACTTTGAAGACCTCTCAAAGATGCTCCAAGTGCTCTTTCATGCTAGTACTATAGATCAAGATGTCGTCAAAATAGATGACCAAGAACTTGCCAATGAAAGCCTTCAAGACATGGTTCATAAGATGCAAAAAAGTACTTGGGGCATTAAAAAGACCGAATCGCATTACTAGCCACTCGTAGAGACCGTCTCTTGTCTTGAATGCCGTCTTCCACTCATCTCCATGATGCATTCAAATTTGGTGATATCCACTCCTGAGATCAATCTTTGAAAAGATCGTAGCGCCATGAAGTTGATAAAGAAATCATCAAGATGAGGTATTGGAAAATGGTACTTGATAGTAATCTTGTTTATAGCTCGATTATCGATACACATCTGCCAAGACCCATCATTCTTCGGTACGAGTAGAGCATGAACTGTGCAAGGGCTTAAGCTTTCTCGAATCAAGATCTTTTGTAAAAGCTCATCGACTTGTCGTTGAAGCTCCTCATGTTCCTTCAGACTCATTCGATAGGCTGCCTTATTTGGAATAGAAGCACCTAGCATCAAATCAATATGATGCTAAATTCCTCTCATGGGAAGAAGTCCGAAAGGAATCTCATTGGGCACCACATCTCAAAATTCATCGAGCAAAGGCTTCAAAATGGGTGGAATATCCTCCTATTCTTCATTCTCCTCCAAGAGCACGAGTGCAAAGACATCGGGAGATCGATCCATGACTTGGAGAAATTGAGAGTTCGAGAGATAAGAACTCCCTTTTTCAGTGGAGGACTTAGGCTTGTCTTCCATTCTACAAGGTGTCAATGTGATTTTCACACCATCCTTAATAAAAGAATAGGTGTTCTTGAAGCCATCATAAATCATCTTCCGATCATATAAGCAAGGTCGCCCAAGAAGTAAGTGACATGTATGAAAAAAAAATATCCTATAAGCCAATCGCAAGTGTGTTGTGATGAGATTTTCTTTACAATTTTCCAACTTATGAAATGACATTTATTATTATTAAAGGTATTGATTCATCATATTAGTTGCATCCTATTATGTCTAAGATTATGATGAACCCCAAAGATTAGGATAATGATTTTAGAAAACATGAATTGGTCATGCTAGTGAGACCTAAAATCCTAATATTAAATATTTCTGATCATAGGAGCATTGAGTCAGAGATCAATATTTCGGATAGACTGGTACATCCTATGTATGCTCAATGGAGAGGGTGGCAGATCTCACTAGCCACTTGTGTGAGACACTAATGCAAGGATGTGGATGCTCATTTGAGAAATGAGTCTACTGAATTGACTCGATGAAAGAGAACATCTTATGGAAGCCTTATTTGTATGTCAAAGATGGTTCTCTAAGTGAGAGTTGTGCAAGTGATCCTTAGACCTGAGACCACCATGGAATCTTATGCGCAAGAATCTATATTTTGGTTCATATCCAGGTATGGCATTAAGACATGTACGGGGTGTTCTAGATATGGTGGAGTATGTATAGAGGTTGTGAGTAGGTCAACATTGGAATCAATCACTCCTAATAAGAGGAGATTGCATCCTGTGTATTCTTAATCCTAGATGACTCGAAAAAAATCTTTTGGCTAAAAGTAGGAAAGAGATTAGAAAGAGTTTTTAAGCTTCTTCATTAGAGTCATCATTAGTTAATTGAGAATCGATATGAATATGTGTTTGAGTTTGACATTATTCCATACTCATGAACATATTCAGGGTGCAAGGATGATCGAAGGATTGAATTGCATGGTAATTTACCACTGAAGGGTAGATTTGATATTTTTATCAAATTTCATATCTTTTGGGTAGTCATGATATGTTGCTAGATGTCAATCTTGACTTGTAGGTTTTTGACCGAATTAAAGAGTTTAATTTGATTGTCAATTAGAAATGATTCTAATTATTGAGCTTGGGTTAGTTTGATTGGACCTAAATCAATTAGATTGAAATCTAATCAAATTTGGTAAACTTATATCCGAACCTATTGCCAGCTAGACGTGGAATCCAATGGGTTACATACATATAAAAATTGGCCAAAGATCTTTTTGAAAAAGGTTGATTGAAATTTTAGATTCAATGAGGGTTTCGATAAGCGTGCTAGCATGTGTGAAAACCCTTGCTTCTTTGGAGACCAATTTGGTCCCATTTCTTGCTAATTAGCTAGCCCAATTTAATAGACATTTGGGTCAGATTGTGATACCTAAAAGCAGCCTAAATTGGGGCACCACATCACATGTTAACGTCAAATATGAAGAGTCCAAGTTGTGGTGGACTCTTGGTGTAAAACAGATTTTGCCTACAAGTGTTAGCATGGGCAGAAGAAAAAATTTATTTTTTCATGGGATTAAATTATGTGTGGTAGTTCATATCACCCTCCATCCTCTAGTGCACATCTCAAAGTATGAGATATATTTTTTCTGGAATTTATGGGGCAAAGAAAAAATTAGAAAAAGAAGGATGTCTCATGCATGGGCGCAGAAGCGTCGCATCTCTTCATAATTTGGAGAGTCCTTACCCCTATCAAAAACTTTTAGATTGGAATTATTTTTGGTGATGAAATTTTGCACTTGATATGATATTTTTGATAATTTTTTTATAATTTTTCTAGACTTATCTGGATGCCAAACGGATGCCATAAGTCGATCCTGATGCCTACGTGCATGCTGATCAGCACTCGCATGAAGAGGTATGAGGATACATCCTTCTGTGAGAATTTTATCACCATTTTTAATTTTTTAGAATCTAGATTGAATCTCCAATCTATATGAATTTCTAAGGATTTTTCTAATTTGAGAAGGGATGTAAAAACATCTTTTCTTTGGTTGCACGCACGCAGACCAGGGTGCTGATTGACGTATCATGGATAAGAGTCTTTCTACTTGAAGGAACTCTTATCTCTGATAATCAGATCCGATATGCCTTTTGGATAAGGCATGTTCCTCTCTTTTGGCATCTCTCTGGTGGCTATAAATCGGCCTGGGCACTGGGTATCCGATGAATCTAAGAGGGGTTTCCAATTTCTCTCCTATTGCTCTCCTTTCTTTCTTACAACCTATCTTAGTTTTAGGATAAGGCTTTGAGATTTAAGACAAAGCCTTATCTGGTCCTAACAAGGGTTGTAAGAGTTCTAAAGAAGGAGAATCAAAAGTCCAGAGGAGATTCTAAGAGGGTGAGATCAGATTCTTGAAGAAACTTGATCGATACGAGGCTAGTCGAGTTCTAGGGGCTAGAACTCTTGAAGCAAGGTGAAGAAGGAGCACTGTCTTTGATTTAATTTCTGTGTGGACCATCATTGAAGGGCGGACACTTGGATGTCTTATAGAAATTAAGATTAGCTCTACAGATATTCTTCTTATCCTAATTTATATTTATTATGCTTTGATTATTATAGTCAAGAGTTTCTGGGCATTAGGGCTTCCGATGCATTGGGTGTTTTGAATAAAAATTTTAAACACCTAACCCTTTCGCTGTGCCATCAGAACTCAACAGTGGTATCAGAGCCTATCTTGATTTATGTAATCAAAGATTAAATTATTATCTTGATTATGATCAAGTATGAGTTTTTGGTTTGGTTCAAGTCGGGTCAATGGTTGAACCCGATTGAACATCCAAACCCTATCATGTCTTAGAGATATGTTTTAAATATAAAATGCATGATGTATGTGTAAAATTTTTTTAGTAGCTTAGTACTCTAATTGAAGTTCATCACCAGACCGTCCGGTCATAAGAGCAAGTAGGGTTCAGAAATCCTCTCTTCCTATTCAATAGGTACTCTTATGGCGTGTAGGGGGGCCACTGTGATGTTCCAAGAAGAAGAACCATGAAAAGAGTATTTTATATTGATGCATGTTATTAAAACTTCATGCATATATGATATGCTTGAGATATTTAGTTATAATCATATTGTATGATTCTGCTTCCATATCTTAGAGATATGATAAGATGCCATAATTAGTTGTTATGATTATTAAGATACAACTATTATAATGCATTCTTGTGATAGATTGAATTAGGATGTGTTTGAGATCATTAAAGTCCTCACAAAAATCATATTAAGTCATAGTATTGTAATCCAGAAGCTGACCTATTTTTTTGAATCAATTAATTAATTGATATCTAAGGAGTGTTTCAAGTGCGGCGATTATTTAATTGGTTCTATTGCTGGCCTGGCCAATTTTATTGATGTCTAAGAAAAGCAATGGGGGGACTTCCATCAATCTTAACACTTTTCTAACCAATTAGATTAGTTCGAATCTTGAATATAGGTAGCTTAGTATTTTAAACACTACTAAAGGACTTCTTTCATGCTAGGTTAATGTTACATCATGAACTATGGCTAGTTTATTGTGTTATCATAAGGCTTGTCATAAGGATTGATATAATATAATCCTGGTGCATAAAAGATGCTTATGGTAATTTTGAATATACTGCTTTATTGTGCTAATACAAGGGCAATTATATTCAATTTTGACTGTATTGAAATGAAGGGTCTTACTTAACTAAAATATTATAGCTTTTTGTGTTAACACAAGGCTAATAATATTTTAAAGGCCAAGATAAAATATTGAGAATTGCATGAGATGTAATTGGAAAGAGTTTCCTACCTATGAACTCATAAGGATTTGTTGTGTTAACACAAGATTGTTATGAGGAATTAGGATCTCAATCCCACTAAGATAAATATAAAATATATCTCGTTTACCATAGGAGAGGGCTATGGTATTTGATAAAATAGTGGGAGACATAACTAGTTTTAAAAGTCCTCATCTAGTTATGCATGTCAAACATGAGTGGTCTGCTTATACTATTATTTTATGTAGATTTAAGTCTATATTATGGCTTCTTTATTTTCACCCCATGATACCATAAATAAAACTATATTGATCGATACAACTATGTAGATTGATTAAGAAACTTGCAAATTAGGTTTATATCGAAAAAAAATTCTGATGTTCTGGATATTTCTGATCCTAGATTGGTCAGTAATAATGAGAAGATAATGATATCCGTATGAATATTATTTATGAAAAATTTAGACATTGGGAGTAGAATTGCAAGAATCATCTTACAAGATTGAAGCAGGGTGCAAGTGTAACACCAAAAGATATGTATATGATATAGATCTATTTTTTATTGAGTGATTTAGACTCTGATATTTGGGTATTGGATACCATCTGTAGATTACATATTTATAATTCATTACAGTGACTATAGAATATCAAAGGTCTGAAAAGAGGTGACCTCGAGCTTTATAGCGCAAGTAGAGAGTCTATTAGTGCAAAGACTGTGGGAACCTATATGCTTGATTTTTCTACGAATAAAACTTTAGAATTAAAAGATTGTTATTACATGTCAAAGGTCATTAGAAATATTATTTCTATACTTTTGTTGTTAAAATAAAGTTATGAAATAAGGCTAATAAAAAATGGATGCTCTTTTTTTTTAATAAATTTTATGGCAGTGGTTATATTGATAACAATCTTTTAATTCTTGTACTCAATAAAAATATTTTTTATATTAAAAAATATAAAAAAAAAAAAAAATATGAATATCACATATCTCTGGCATTGTCACCTTGATCATTTAGTGAGTCAAGGATAAATAAATTATACAAAGAAGAATTCTTTTATCCAAATGATTATGAATCATTGGGGTCTTACAAATCTTGTCTCATGGGTAAGATGACCAAGACTCCATTTTCTTAATATGGAGAGAGGACAAGTGAGTTGTTAGCTCTAGTACATATAGATATATATGGACTAATAACAACTCAAGCCAGAAGAAGATACTCCTCTTTTATTACATTTATAGATAATTTATTAAGGTTTGGATATGTGTATCTTATAAAATATAAATTCAAAACTTTTGATAAGTTCAAAGAGTATCAAGGTATGGTCGAGAAACAAACTGAAGAAAGTATCAAAGTTCTTCGATCTGATCGAAGAGGAGAGTACTTATCCAGTGAATTTTTTGATCATCTTAAAAGTAAAGGTATTCTCTCTAAATGGACTCCTCCTTATACACCTCAGTTAAATGGTGTAGCAGAAAGGAGGAATCGCACTTTAATGGATATGGTGCGATCTATGATATGCTTCATCGATCTTTCAATATCTTTCTAGGGATAATGCCTTAGAGACTGCCACATATATATTAAACAGAATGCCTTCAAAGTTTATTGCAAGCACTCTATATGAGATATGAAATGGAAAGAAGCCTAATCTTAAATATCTTAAGACTTAGGGCTATCCTACTTATGTCAAAAATATTTTTTAGACATAAGCTTAATGTTAGATCAGACAAGTGTAGGTTTGTAGAGCATCTTAAAAAAATTAATGGATATTATTTCTACCACCCTACTGAGCAAAAGGTGTTTGTTAGTAGGCACGCGACTTTCTTGAAACATGAATTTATCCAAGAAGGAGGCAGTGGGAGGAATATTGAACTTATGAAAGTTGATGATCTATAAATCGATCCAGAAATACCAATGGTTGGACCACAAAAAGATCCTCAATCAAAAGTATCCAAGGATAAGGTACATCCGTGATACACACCTCCTCTCTGAAGGTCAGATAGAGTGTGCCAAGCATCTCTGAGATATAATTTTATCATTGAGAATGACAATTTGATCAACATCATTCAGAATGTTGATCCACTAATCTATTCAGAAGCTGTCATGAGTAGAGACTCAAATAGATAACTGAAAGCTATGAAATCTGAGATGGACTCGATGAATACCAACCAAGTGTAGACCTTGGTTGATGCACCTGAGGGTATGACCCCAATAAGGTGCATGTGGGTCTTCAAAAGGAAGATCGGAGTAGATGGCCAAGTAGAAACCTACAAAGCTAGGTTAGTGACGAAAGGTTTCAGTCAAAGACAAGAAATTGACTATGATGAAACCTTCTCACCAGTGGCTATGCTCAAGTCCATCCGAATTTTGCTTGCTATAGCAGCATACTACGATATTGAAATCTGACAGATGGATGTCAAGATCAATTTTCAATAGTAATCTAGAGGAAGTGGTCTATATGACTCAGCTAGAGAGATTTGTCTCAAGTGGGAGAGCAAATCAAGTATGCATGCTAATAAGATCTATCTATGAATCGAAGTAAGTTTCGAGGGGCTGGAACATCTGATTTGATATGACAGTCAAAGAGTTTGGCTTTATAAAAAATATGGATGAACCATGTGTATATAAGAAGACAAGTGGGAGTGTTATTGTCTTCTTGATTTTATATGTCGGTGACATACTGCTCATTGGGAATGATATCCCAATAATGCAATCAATCAATACTTGGCTATCAAATAAGTTTTTCATAAAAGACTAGGGTGAACCATCCTATATACTGGGTATAAAGATCTATAGAGATAGATCTAAAAGGATGTTAGGCTTATCCTAGTCACGGTAAATAGATCTCATATTAAAGAGATTTAATATGGAAGCAAATAAGAAAGGTTACTTATCTGTAAGTTATGGTATATGTCTCTCTAAGAAAATATGTCTTAAGACACCAGAACAGAGGAAAAGGATGAATGAAATCCCTTATGCTTCGACTGTGGAATCAATTATGTATGCCACGTTATGTACCAAGCTTGATGTAGCTTATGCTTTGGGCATAGCTAGTAGATTTCAGGATGATCTAAGAAAGGATCATTGGAAAGCAGATGATAGCAAGTCAATATCAGGGTATGTGTTTATCCTAATTGATGGGGCAGTGAGTTGGAAGAGTTCCAAATAGCAAACAGTAGCTGACTCAACTACTAAATCAGAGTATGTTGCTGCTAATGAAGCCATTAAGGAAGCTGTCTGGATGAAGAAACTCATCGTGGATTTAAGAGTCATTCCTAAGATTGAAGGACCGGTGTCACTCTATAGTGATAACATTGGGGCCGTTATTCAAAATAAAGAACTTAGATCTCATTATAGATCCAAGCACATCCTCAGACGTTTCCATCTCATTAAAGATAAGATGTTATCTTTGAACGAGTAGACAGAAAGAACAATATAGCAGATCTATTCACTAAGGCCATACAACAGTAGCTATATGATTATCATCATGATTGTATGAGATATAAAGGTGATTGGCTTTAGTGCAAGTGGGAGATTGAAAGAAAAGTATCCTATAAGCCAATCGTAAGTGTGTTGCGATGGAACTTTCTTTATAATTTTCCAACTCATGAAATGATATTTATTATTATTAGGGGTATTGATTCATCATATTAGCTGCATCTTATTATGTCTAAGATTATGATGAACCCTAAAGATTAGGATAATGATTTTAGAAGATATGAATTGGTCATGCTAGTGAGACCTAAAATCTTAAAATCTTAATATTAAATATTTTTGATCGTAGGAGCATTGAGTCGGAGATCAATGTTTCGAATAGATTGGTACATCCTATATATGCTCAATGGAGAGGGTGGCAGATCTCACTAGCCACTTGTGTGAGACACTAATACAAGGATGTAGGTGCTCATTTGAGAAATGAGTCCACTGAATTGACTCGATGAAAGAGAACATCTTATGGAAGCCTTATTTGTATGTCAAAGATAGTTCTCTAAGTGGGAGTTGTGCAAGTGATCCTTAGACCTGAGACCACTATGGAATCTTATGCACATGAATCCATATTTTGATTCATATCCAGACATGGCATTAAGACATGTACGGGGTGTTCTGGATATGGTGGAGTGTGTATGAATATTATGAGTAGGTCAACATGGAATTAATCACTCCTAATAAAAGGAGATCGCATCCTGTGTATTCTTAATCTTAAATGACTCGAGAAAAGTCTTTTGGCCAAAAATAGGAAGGAGAATAGAAAGAGTTTCTAAGCTTCTCCATTGGAGTCATCATTGGTTAATTGAGAATTGATATGAATATGTGTTTGAGTTTGACATGATTCTATACTCATGAACATATTCAGGGTGCAAGGATGATCGAAGGATTGAATTGCATGGTAATTTACCACTGAAGGATAGATTTGATATTTTCATCAAATTTTATATTTTTTGGATAGTCATGATATGTTGCTAGACGTCAATCTTGACTTGTAGATTTTTGACCAAATTAAAGAGTTTAATTCGATTGTCAATTAGAAATGATTCTAATTATTGAGCTCAGGTTAGCTCGATTGGACCTAAATCAATTAGATTGAAATCTAATCAAATTTAGTCAACTTATATCTAGATCTACTATCAGCTAGATGTGGAACCCAATGGGTTACACACAATAGAAATTGGCCAAGGATCTTTTTGCAAAGATTGATTGGAATTTTGGATTCAATCAGGATTCTGGTAAGCATGCTAGCATGTGTGGAAACCCTTGCTCTTTTGGAGACCAATTTGGTCCCATCCCTTGCTAATTAGCTAGCCCAATTTAGAAAACATTTGGATCAGGTCATGATACCTGAAAATAGCTCAAATTGGGGCACCACATCCCATCTTAGCGCCAAATATGAAGAGTCTAAGTTGTGGTGGACTCTTGGTATAAAATAGGTTCTGCCTACAAGTGTTGGCATGGGCAGAAGAAAAAAATTACTTTTTTATGAGATTAAATTATGTGTAGTAGCTCACATCATCCTTAATCCTCTGATGCACATCTTAAATTATGAGATATATTTTTTCTAAAATTTATGGGGTAGAGAAAAAATTGGAAAAAGAAGGATGTCTCGCTCATGCACGCAGAAGCATCATGTCTCTCCATGATTTGGAGAGTCGTTATCCCAATCAAATGCTTTCAGATGGAATAATTTTTGGCGATGACATTTTTCACTTGATATTATATGTTTGATAATTTTTATGAATTTTTCCAGACTTATCTGGATGCCAAATGGATGCCATAAGTTGGTCTTGATGTCTGTGCATGTAGTGATCAGCACTCACGTGAAGAGGTGCAAGGATAGCATCCTTCTATTAGACTTTTATCACTATTTTTGATTTTATGGAATCTATATTGAATTCTCAATCTATGTGGATTTTTAAGGATTTTTATAATTTGATAAGGGATGTGAAAACATCCCTTCTTTGGTTGCACGCGCACAGACCAGGGTGCTGATCGATGTATCATGGATAAGAGTCCTTCTGCTTGAAGGAACTCTTATCTCTGATAATCAGATCAGATATGCCTTTTGGATAAGGCATGTCCCTCTCTTTTGGCATCCCTCTGGTGGCTATAAATAGGCCTGGGTGCTGGGTATCCGATGAATCTAAGAGGGGTTTCCAATTTCTCTCCTGTTCTCTCCTTTTTTTTGTACAATCTATCTTAGTTTTAGGACAAGGCTTTGGGATTTAAGACAAAGCCTTATCTGGTCCTAACAAGAGTTGTAAGGGTTCTAAAGAAGGAGAATCAAAAGTTCAGAGGAGATTCTAAGTGGGTGAGGTTAGGTTCTTGAAGAAACTTGACCGGTACAAGGCTAATCGAGTTCTAGGGGCTTGAACTCTTGAAGCAAGGTGAAAAAGGAGTGCTGTCTTTGGTTCAATTTTCGTGTGGATCATCATTGGAGGGCAGACACTTGGATGCCTTGTGGAAATTGAGATTAGCGCTATAGGTATTCTTCTTATCCTAATTTATATTTATTATGCTTGGATTATTATAGTCAAGAGTTTCTGGGCATTAGGGCTTCCAGTGCATTGGGTGTTTTGAATAAAAAATTTAAATACCTAACCCTTCCGCTATGCCACCGAAACCCAACAATATATCCATTAGAACCACATCGCACAAAATCTCATCCTTGTAGTGTAGTCCAATCAAAAATTGAATGAGGCAATGCTTGTTGACATGGACGTGATTGCCTTTCTTGAGCCAAGAGAGCTTGTAGGGTTCTGGATGAGGCTCCACCTTGAGCTGCAACTTCTCCACCATAGTAGTGGAAACAACATTTTCCCAACTCCCTCTATCAATAATGACGGTGCACACCTTACCATGAGAAGTACATCAGGTGTGAAAAATATTGTGACAGAGCCACTTATCATTTTCAACATGTGCAGACTTCAAGATGCGTTGAATGACGAGAGCCTTCCCTTGATCACCGTAGGTGACCTCTTCTTGCTCGACTTCTTTTTCCTCATCAACAAAGAAATTGAATACTGGATCATCTTCCTCTTCTTCTACTAAGGAAATGATCTTTCTATTTGGGCATTCGGAAGCGATGTGACCAAATCCTCAACACTTAAAGCACTATTTCGAGATAGTGCTTGAAGTGTTGTGAGGGTTGCCACCTCGTGCTTGAGCTGACTTCGAAGGAGTAGCCTTCCCTACTGACAAAGGCTTGGGATTTGAGGTACTCCCCCAGTTAGAGATCCCCTCTCTACCCAAGGTCTTGCGAGCACCTTTCTCCTTAGACTGCTTCTCCACATGAACCGTCAGCTTGCAAACATCCTCAAAAGTCCAATAAGGTTGCAATTGGACAACATTGCAGATTTTCGATCGAAGACCGCCAAGATATCAAGCAATCATTTGCTCTTCGGGCTCCATGATATCACATTTCATCATCAAATGCTCGAATTCAGTGGTGTACTCTTCCACAGACAACTCCTCTTATTTGAAATTGTAGAGCTGATAGAAAGAGTCTTGCTTATAACTAGCGAGGAGATTTCTTCTTAAGCTCCTTTTTCATCTTTTCCCACATCACAATCTGCCACTTTCCTTCACAATCCCTTCGCCTCTTTATGTTTTCCCACCAAACTGAAGCATGTTTCTTCAACTTGATAGCAACTATCTTTACCTTCATATCTTCTAGGATGTTCTTGTAGTCGAAAACTTGCTCGATCGTGGCTAACCAGTCGATGAAATCTTCTGGATGCAATTGGCCTTCAAAGTCAGGGATATCGACTTTGACACCATAGTCTTCATGATGATTTCTCTGGCCACGATGAGAAGAAGTCCTCCCAGATGATTTCTCACGCATCTCCAATTCCTCCTCATTGCCAACCTCTGAACCATGACGTGTCCCGTCATGATTTATAGCTTGGAGATGCTCAAGCTGCTATTGAAGTTGTTGCACTTGCCTCCTCAACTCATCCATCTCAACATCACGAAGATCACACTTAATAGAAGCCACATTGACATTTGCTCCTCGACGACAATTGTCCAGCCATGGAAGGAATCGGAGCTCTGATATCAATCTGATATCGGAAGGAATTAGGAGAGGGAGCCAAGCCCCCAAGAGCAACAAGAACTCGACTAAGTACACCTTAGGAATCCACCCAAGAGAGACTAAGTCAAAAGATAGAACTCAATCTTGGGTTGCAATGATATTGTACTTCAATAACTCAGGCATGCTTACACCGATCACCAAGACACTGAAGGAACCCAAAGGTCTAGGGTTTCAGGGTTAGATCTTGAAAAAGAGGGTTAGATCTTGAAACTTTTTCAAGATCATACAGCGGAAGACTAAAATAAATCAAAATTTATTTTCTAAGATAAGAAAATCCCTAGATCTAAGATCCTATTACATGATTATTACATAGCATTAAATCAAAAATTAAAATATATAAATAAAGTATGAACTACATGTTGATCATATCAACATGTTTCTATACTAGCTACATCTAATGTATGTATTAAACAATAGATCAGATCTATTACCTTGCAAGTTAGATGTTCTAACCTTGTTGATCTGGGCTTGAGGATAATGTTGCAAGCCGCACACGCATCCTGCCTCTAGGAGTCATCCACACGAGCCCACGAATCTCGATCAGAAGTCCTGCTTCAGGAAATCAGCACAGTATGCTAGTACTGCGCTGATCCTTCTTTGATGGTTGATCAGGTGCCTCCTTCTTCTTGATTTGGACTCTTCCAAAGATGGAAAGTAAAAGGAGGAGTTTCAGATCTGAGACACTCTCAGGAAACTCAAGATGGAGGGAGGAAAGATATGAAAACAAAAACCCAAGAAGAAGACCCTCTTCTTCTTCACGTTTTTCTCTCTAGACACCCAAACTTGTGTCTTTTATATCTCTACGACCCAAAGGTATTTCTCTCTATTTTTGGAAGAAAAAAAGGTCTCTCAAATCTCTAATTTCTCCTAAAATTTACAAAGAAACTTATCTTATATAGAGAGATATGATAGAGTCCTTGTCTAGGTCAAACACCTAGTCAAGGCTTATCCAAACATGGAAAGTTAAGGGACGCCCAACTCTTGAGCACCTCCTTCATATTTTCGTACATGGATCACCAGAAAAGGGTGCACAATGTATACCCTAAGAGCTACAAAAATTCCAAAAAAAATTTGGATAAATTCGGTGCAAAATTGAAAGAGTTTTGGATTTCTAAAACTCTATCTCATAGAATTCGAAATCCAAACTTATTCCTTTTAGATTTGATCCAAACCACCTTCCATGTAAGAAAGAAGAGAGGAGACCTTTTGTGAACGTGGGAGAGATCTAAGAGAGGGCTTTTGTCACACAAAATAAGTGGAGATTGGCGTTGAATAAGAGAGAGGGCGTGGAGAAGGCTTATGTGGCGCAAGGTGGAATCCTAGTCTTACTAGGATTCTGTCTTATGACTTGTTTTAATTTGGTTTCCCAAACCAAATCAAATCAAAATTAGATCAACCCAATTAAAATAGGTCTTAACCCAATTAAGAACCTAATTTAATCAGATTAAATTAGATTTAAATTTGATTTAATTTTTAATCAAATTAGAAATTAGATTGACCCAAGTCCTAGTTGAACTAGGACTAGTTTTTCCTTGCACTTGGCTTATCCAATAAACCAATTGGACTTGATCCAATCAAGCCTAAAATAAATTTAATTAAATCATGTTTAATTAGACTTAATCTCAGCCTATTGGCTTAATCAAATTAAGCCAATTAGCAATCGAATTACTAATCGATCCTCCTGCAACACTTGCACTGGGTTAAATGTCAATCGTATTGATCATTTAACCCTAGAACGATTCTTAATCGTTGATCAACCATCTGATCGGATCATGAACTCTAATGTGTGTGACCTCATAGGTCCGAACCTAAGCCGTAGCATAGAAACAAATTTTTATACCAATCGAAGTGACCATCTAGCAATGGTACCCGACGACCGGATAGGTCGAATGTGTAGAACAACATCCTTAGAACCCATGCGGATATAGTTTTCATATAATTCATCCCCTTGACCAAAATGATCATAGGACACCCCAGAGTTTAACAGTCAACTCTGATCAGGTTGTCCACATTGTATTTCAAAATATCAAATCCATCTGATGGATTACCCTGGCCAAAGTTTTGCTAAATTGAAATACAGTGACTCATTCTTCTCCAACTCTTGGAGTGGTCAATCCCATCTCGATCACACTCTGACTTTGCAAGTACTTGACTGTGCCCAGAAGCCTTCCATCTCTGAATTAGAAATTTAGTTAGTCCAGTACCAAAGCACAGTGAGTTGCTTGCAAATCACTGAGGTGATCTCAGGTCTAAGGGATACTTATACCTATATCCCATCAGAGATATTCTCGATAGTAGAATACTCTGGAGTTGGTCACGTTCAATGATGATGTACCCTTACATCTCACCTGTATGCCATACCAGTGTCTCCACACTCCTTGGTTAAGAGAACAACTAACCCATATGGCCTACAGCGACCTATGCTCGATAGAAGCTGTCGTCCTTATTAACAGCCTATCATTTGGTCGTGAACAGTTTTAAAGACTAATCGATAAATCCTCTCTTTATCGAACCTAAATAGTCCTAAGGACTTCATCATAACAACAGAGTTCATTAGAAGATGAAAGCTTATGATGAAGATGCCAAATATATTTTATTTATTAACAAATCAATTACAATACTTGATTGCTCAACCGTCAACAGCTTGACGATTGGCTTTTTGGGACACATTTCCCAACAACTCCCACTTGTCCTAAAGCCACTCGGCATAGTATCTAATACCCATCTTCGACTTGTGATTGTCGAACTCCTTTATTGCCAGGGCTTTAGTGAAGGGGTCGGCTAGGTTCTCTTTTCTATCGATCTTCTGAAGGTCGATGTCACCTCGATCCACGATCTCTCGGATCAGGTGGAAGCGGTGCAAGATGTGCTTCGTCCGCTGTTGTGCTTTGGGTTCCTTCACCTGAGCTATGGCACCAGTGCTGTCGCAGTAGAGCAGGACTGGACCATCGAGGGAGGGTGCTACTTCGAGCTCAGTGATGGATTTCCTCAGCCACACAGCTTCCTTTGCAGCATCCGATGCTACGATGTACTCCGCTTCACAAACAGAGTCCGCCACAGTATGCTGCTTGGAACTCTTCCAGCAGATAGCTCCATCATTCAGAGTAAAGATATAACCCGACATGCTCCTGCTGTCATCATGGTCAGATTGAAAGCTAGAGTCTGCGAACCCCACAAGTTTCAGATCTGACTTGCCATAAACCAACCATTGGTCCTTAGTATTTCTCAAATACTTAAGGATGGCTTTAAACACTTTCCAGTGATTCTCTCCAGGATCAGATTGGTATCTACTCACTACTCCTAGTGAGTATGCCACATCTCGTCTTGTACATGTCATGGCGTACAAGATAGATCCCACGGCTGAAGCATATGGGACTCTACTCATACGCTCTCTCTCTTCAGGAGTTGTCGGACAATCCTTCTTAGAGAGAGAAATTCCTTGGCCTATCGGTAGATAGCCCTTCTTGGAATTCTCCATGCTGAACCTCTTCAGCACAGTGTCTATGTACATGGACTGGGATAACCCAAGTATCCTTTTAGATCTATCCCTATAGATCTTCATCCCTAGGATGTAGGATGCTTCACCCAAGTCCTTCATGGAGAACTGTGATGACAACCAAACTTTTATTCCCTGTAGTGCGGGGATGTCATTTCCGATTAAGAGAATGTCATCTACGTACAAGACAAGGAATACCACAACTGGACCATTTGCCCATTTATAGATACAGGGCTCTTCTCCATTCTTAATGAAGCCATACATTTTGATCACCTTATCAAAACGTATGTTCCAACTCCGAGAAGCTTGCTTCAGTCCATAAATGGATCTCTGAAGCTTGCACACCTTGGACTCATCTGTGGATGTAAACCCTTCAGGTTGTATCATATACACCTCTTCAGTCAGCTCTCCATTTAGGAAAGCTGTCTTTACATCCATCTGCCAGATCTCATAATCCAGATGGGCAGCTATTGCAAGCATTATCCGAATAGATTTGAGCATTGCCACAGGAGAAAACATCTCGTCATAGTCAATACCATAACGTTGACGATACCCCTTGGCAACTAGACGGGCTTTATAGGTCTCCACCTTTCCGTCTGCGCCCCTCTTCCTTTTGAAGACCCATTTACACCCAATGGGTTTAACTCCTTCAGGTGGGTCAACCAATGTCCATACATCGTTGACCTTCATGGACTTCATTTCGGATTTCATGGCTTCAAGCTATTTCTCGGAATCAGATCTCTGCATAGCATCCATATAGGTGATCGGATCCTCATTATTCTCATCAAGTTCGATGGGATCACCATCCCGGACCAAGAAACTGTAGTATCTGTCCGGCTGACGCGGTACTCTACCAGATCGCCTTAATGGTACAGGTATATTGGGCTCCAGATCTGATCTAATCATATCCAACTCAGGTTCAGCTATTGGTGTCGGTCCTTCTACCTGTTGAACTTCATCAAGTTCAACCTTAGAGGCAACGGTTCCTTCACCAAGGAACTCCTTTTCTAAAAAGATTGCCTTGAGGCTGACGAACACCTTTTGTTCATCAGCATGGTAGAAAAAATATCCTTTTGTCTCTTTGGGGTACCCTATGAATGAGCATTTGTCAGACCTAGGTCCAAGTTTGTCTGTGACTAATCGTTTGACATAGGTCGGGCCCCCCAGACCCTAAGGTGTGAAAGTACTGGCTTATGCCCTGTCCATATCTCATATGGAGTCTTAATTACAGACTTACTTGGAATCCTATTTAACAGATAACAGGCCGATTCGAGTGCATATCCCAGAAAGATATCAGCAAGCTAGCAAAAACCCATCATGGATCGGACCATGTCTAACAAAGTCTGATTCCTCCTTTCAAACACACCATTATGCTGTGGTGTTCCTGGAGGAGTCCATTGGGAGAGAATCCCATTCTCTCCTAGATATGTGAGAAACTCACTAGAAAGGTATTCTCCTCCTCGATCAGATCGAAGAGTTTTAATACTCTTCTCAGTTTATTTTTCTACTTCACTTCAGAATCGTTTGAACATTTCAAATGAATCCGACTTATGTTTCATCAAATAGACATATCCATATCGGGATAGGTCATCCATGAAAGTTATGAAGTAGAAATATCCACCTCTAGCACTGGTGCTCATGGGCCCACATACATCATTATGTACTAGGCTCAAGAGCTCAGTAGCTCTCTCACCTTTTCCAGTAAAAGGTGACTTGGTCATTTTACCAAGAAGACAGGACTCACAGGTTGGAAGTGATTCACAATCACTAACTTCGAGGATTCCCTCTTGAGTCAACCTGTTTATTCTGTTCTTGTTTATATGACCTAGCCTACAATGCCATAAGTAGATATCTGACACACTATCTAATCTAGGGTGCTTTCCAGTAGAATAGACTCTTATCAGGCTTGACCTTTTTGGTCTGGCTCTGCACTGATGTCCTAGCCTGAACTTGCACCTTCTTTACTTTCTTCTTCTTGTTCTTCTTCCTTTCTCAAAAGGTCGAGAACCGGAAGACGAACCTCCCACTGAGTTCACCGACTCCTTGTGAAGTTGGTGATCCTTCTCAAAGTTCTGAAGCAACCCCAGTAACCCGTGGTAGTTCTCTTCAGGCTTTGTCATTCTATAATGAGTGAGGAATGGGAGATAAGACTTGCGCAGCAAGTTCAGTATTGCATCTTTCCCAAGCTGCTCATGCAAGGAAAAGTCGAGCTTGCTCAATATTCCATCAGCTCGATCATGTACAATACATGATCAGTGACAGAGGCACCATCTCACATTTTGGCGTTGAAGATGGCACAACTAGTCTTGTGCCTCTCCACGTCATCGGGTGTGCCAAAGGCATCCTCCAACACTTGAAGCTTGTCCTTTGGCTGAGCCGTCTCGAATCTGCAACTGAACTCATCGCTCATGATAGCCAGCATGATACAGCGCACCATGATCCGGTCACTGAGCCACTTCTGATAAGTGTCTCTGACTGTTCCACGTGCATTGACAGCTGGCTCCTCAGGTGCAGGATCCATTATCACATATAGGATCCGTTCATGCTCCAGGACTATCTTCAACTTTCGGTACCAGCTACCGAAGTTGGGTCCCATCAACTTATCATTGTCCAACAATGATCAGAGCGATAGGGAAGTGGCCATATTTGCACAAAGGAGAACCATAACCTAATTAGTAATTGATTCATTAAACCTAAAGATTTGGACTTTAATCAAAAGGTTTCTCCCACTATTTTATTCGAATTGGTAGCCTCTACCTCCAACTCGAGGAATTACCCTAATTCCTTAGCGGGTACTAGAATCCACTTAGACTGCACACAAGCCCAACTTTGGTTAGTCAACCCATGTACATCTAAGAGTAGGTTCATAACCAATTATTTCTCTAAACAATTTCTAGTAATTTTAATTTTGCCCCAGAAACCTAATCAGTAGGCTTTGGCCTCCACTGTAAGGATCCGGTTAGGTCCAACCATTAACATGATCATACTTGGTGTATCTAACCAACGAATGATTAAGCCCAACTTTGGTTGGCTCACCTAACCACCATTAGAGAGATACTTTCAAGTCATCATATGATGAGTGATAATTCCATTAGTCAACAAGCACCAGGCCTTTGGGTCTGCAATGATTATTGAGTTAATGGACTCATTATCAAACACCTTAATGGGAGGCTATGACTCAGTTATCTCCATAACTTTATCATTTTAAGGACCTAATAATTTTAGAGGATTTAAATAATTTAGAGGATGAGGTCAGATGAACCAGCTTATCATGATCCTCCCACTGGCTTCACCAAGTCAGCTTAAGGGAGACCAGGGCTGGTCTAGGAGCACCTAAATCAGTCACACTGATTTACCTAGCTGACATGGGTCAGCTCGAATAGTCAAGTGATCCGATCAAAACATAATTTCACCAAGAGGCCAAGTAAGTTCGATCAGTGGGAGGGTCTGCCAAAGCTTGCCTTAGACACCATCAGAAATGGCCAGGTAAGCGGGCTCCCAATTAAAAACACCGGTCTGGTTTACCTTAGACACCAACTGGTTTAATTAGTTTCAATTTGATCAACCTAACAGTTCGTGCTAGACCGCTTAGCCAAGAATCAAGTCCATTTGGTTCTCGTTAAAGACATGGACTTGACCAACTACAACTATTGTAATTGATCTAGAGAATCCTTGATCTAATCTAAGACAATAATTGATTAGATTTAGTCAATTCTCTAATTAAGTCCATTTTTAATCTAACCATAGGTCTAACCTAATTAATGGACCTAATTCCCACTAACCCATTAACCCAATGTGTTATGATTTGTGTCTTAGGTTCTTCAATTCACAATTCTAGAACCTAATCAAACAACTTCTTAATTCTTAATTAAGTTTTGGGCTGAGGGTTGGGTTCGGCTTTTCAAAAAATAATTTTCATATTTGTAAAATAATTTTACAATATGATTCTACCAATCATATTGCATGTTTGATTCATAATCAAGATGCAAGTGAAATAAACATGAAACTACTTTAGATCTAATCTAAACAGGTTCATGTAATTGAAATAATTTCAACTTTAAACAATTTCTTTGCACAAAAATTATTAACAAAGAGATTTTATTTCAGATTTAAAAATCAGATTATAAATTAGATCTAATCTAAAAATAATCTAAGCATGTATAAATAATCATGTAATAAAGAACCTTGCTCTGATACCAATTGAAGGAACCCAAAGGTCTAGGGTTTCAGGGTTAGATCTTGAAAAAGAGGGTTAGATCTTGAAACTTTTTCAAGATCATACAGCGGAAGACTAAAATAAATCAAAATTTATTTTTTAAGATCAGAAAATCCCTAGATCTAAGATTCTATTACATGATTATTACATAGCATTAAATCAAAAATTAAAATATATAAATAAAGCATGAACTACATGTTGATCATATCAACATGTTTCTATACTAGCTACATCTAATGTATGTATTAAACAATAGATCAGATCTATTACCTTGCAAGTTAGATGTTCTAACCTTGTTGATCTGAGCTTGAGGATGATGTTGCAAGCCGCACACGCATCCGGCCTCTAGGAGTCGTCCACACGAGCCCACGAATCTCGATCAGAAGTCCTGCTTCAGGAAATCAGCACAGTATGCTAGTACTGCGCTGATCCTTCTTTGATGGTTGATCAGGTGCCTCCTTCTTCTTGATTTGGACTCTTCCAAAGATGGAAAGTAAAAGGAGGAGTTTTAGATCTGAGACACTCTCAGGAAACTTAAGATGGAGGGAGGAAAGATATGAAAATAAAAACCCAAGAAAAAGACCCTCTTCTTCTTCACGTTTTTCTCTCTAGACACCCAAACTTGTGTCTTTTATATCTCCACGATCCAAAGGTATTTCTCTCTAATTTTTGGATGTCAGAAAGACCTCTCAAATCTATAATTTCTCCTAAAATTTTATGAAGAAACTTATCTTATATAGAGAGATATGATAGAGTCCTTGTCTAGGTCAAACACCTAGTCAAGGCTTATCCAAACATGGCAAGTTAAGGGACGCCCAACTCTTGAGCACCTCCTTCATATTTTCATGCATGGATCACCAGAAAAGGGTTCATAATATATACCCTAAAAGCCACAAAAATTTCAAAAAAAATTTGGATAAATTCGGTGCAAAATTGAAAGAGTTTTGGATTTCTAAACCTCTATCTCATAGAATTTGAAATCCAAACTTATTCCTTTTAGATTTGATCCAAACCACCTTCCATGTAAGAAAGAAGAGAGGAGACCTTTTGTGAACGTGGGAGAGATCTGAGAGAGAGCTTTTGTTGCACAAAATAAGTGGAGATTGGCATTGAATAAGAGAGAGGGCGTGGAGAAGGCTTATGTGGCGCAAGGTGGAATCCTAGTCTTACTAGGATTCTGTCTTATGACTTGTTTTAATTTGGTTTCCCAAACCAAATCAAATCAAAATTAGATCAATCTAATTAAAATAGATCTTAACCAAATTAAGAATCTAATTTAATCAAATTAAATTAGATTTAAATCTGATTTAATTTTCTAATCAAATTAGAAATTAGATTGACCCAAGTCCTAGTTGAACTAGGACTAGTTTTTTCTTGCACTTGGCTTATCCAATAAACCAATTGGACTTGATCCAATCAAGCCCAAAATAAATCTAATTAAATCATATTTAATTAGACTTAATCTCAGCCCATTGGCTTAATCAAATTAAGCCAATTAGCAAACGAATTGCTAATCGATCCTCCTGCAACACTTGCACTGGGTTAAATGTCAATCGTATTGATCATTTAACCCTAGAATGATTCTTAATCGTTGATCAACCATCTGATCGGATCATGAACTCTAATGTGTGTGACCTCATAGGTCCGAACCTAAGTCGGTAGCATAGGAACAAATTCTTATACCAATCGAAGTGACCATCTAGCAATGGTACCCGACGACCGGATAGGTCGAATGTGTAGAACAACATCCATAGAACCCATGCGGATATAGTTTTCATATAATTCATCCCCTTGACCAAAATGATCATAGGACACCCCAGAGTTTAACTGTCAACTCTGATCAGGTTGTCCACATTGTATTTCAAAATATCAAATCCATTTGATGGATTACCCTGGCCAAGGTTTTGCTAAATTGAAATATAGCGACTCATTCTTCTCCAACTCTTGGAGTGGTCAATCCCATCTTGATCACACTCTGACTTCACAAGTACTTGACGGTGTCCAGAAGCCTTCCGTCCCTGAATTAGAAATTCAGTTAGTCCAGTACCAAAGCACAGTGAGTTGCTTGCAAGTCACTGAGGCGATCTCAGGTCTAAGGGATACTTATACCTATATCCCATCAGAGATATTCTCGACAGTAGAATACTCTGGAGTTGGTCACGTTCAATGATGATGTACCCTTACATCTCACCTGTATGCCATACCAGTGTCTCCACACTCCTTGGTTAAGAGGACAACCAACCCATATGGCCTACAGCGACCTATGCTCGATAGAAGCTGTCGTCCTTATTAACAGCCTATCATTTGGTCGTGAACAGTTTTAAGGACTAATCGATAAATCCTCTCTTTATCGAACCTAAATAGTCCTAAGGACTTCATCATAACAACGGAGTTCATTAGAAGATGAAAGCTTATGATGAAGATGCCAAATATATTTTATTTATTAACAAATCAATTACAATACTTGATTGCTCAACCGTCAACAGCTTGACGATTGGCTTTTTGGGACACATTTCCCAACAACTCCCACTTGTCCTAAAGCCACTCGACACAGTATCTAATACCCATCTTCGACTTGTGGTTGTCGAACTTGTTTATTGCCAGGGCTTTAGTGAAGGGGTCGGCTAGGTTCTCTTTTCCGTCGATCTTCTGAAGGTCGACGTCACCTCGATCCACGATCTGTCGGACCAGGTGGAAGCGGCGCAAGATGTGCTTCGTCCGCTGATGTACTTTGGGTTCCTTCACTTGAGCTATGGCACCAGTGCTGTCGCAGTAGAGCAGGACTGGACCATCGAGGGAGGGTGCTACTTCGAGCTCAGTGATGGATTTTCTCAGCCACACAGCTTCCTTTGCAGCATCCGATGCTGCGATGTACTTCACTTCACAAACAGAGTCCGTCACAGTATGCTGCTTGAAACTCTTCCAGCAGATAGCTCCATCATTCAGAGTAAAGATATTACCCGACATACTCCTACTGTCATCATGGTCAGATTGAAAGCTAGAGTCTGTGAACCCCACAAGTTTCAGATCTGACTTGCCATAAACCAACCATTGGTCCTTAGTATTTCTCAAATACTTAAGGATGGCTTTAAACACTTTCCAGTGATTCTCTCCAGGATCAGATTGGTATCTACTCACTACTCCTAGTGAGTATGCCACATCTGGTCTTGTACATTCATGGCGTACATGATAGATCCCACGGCTGAAGCATATGGGACTCTACTCATACGCTCTCTCTCTTCAGGAGTTGTCGGACAATCCTTCTTAGAGAGAAAAATTCCTTGGCCTATCGGTAGATAGCCCTTCTTGAAATTCTCCATGCTGAACCTCTTCAGCACAGTGTCTATGTACATGGACTGGGATAACCCAAGCATCCTTTTAGATCTATTCCTATAGATCTTCATCCCTAGGATGTAGGATGCTTCACCCAAGTCCTTCATGGAGAACTGTGATGACAACCAAACTTTTATTCCCTGTAGTGCGGGAATGTCATTCCCGATTAAGAGAATGTCATCCACGTACAAGACAAGGAATACCACAACTGGACCATTTGCCCATTTATAGATGCAGGGCTCTTCTCCATTCTTAATGAAGCCATACGTTTTGATCACCTTATCAAAATGCATGTTCCAACTCCGAGAAGCTTGCTTCAGTCCATAAATGGATCTCTGAAGCTTGCACACCTTGGACTCATCTGTGGATGTAAACCCTTCAGGTTGTATCATATACACCTCTTCAGTCAGCTCTCCATTCAGGAAAGCTGTCTTTACATCCATCTGCCAGATCTCATAATCCAGATGGGCAGCTATTGCAAGCATTATCCGAATAGATTTGAGCATTACCATAGGGGAAAATATCTCGTCATAGTCAATACGATACCCCTTGGCAACCAGACGGGCTTTATAGGTCTCCACCATTCCGTCTGCACCCCTCTTCCTTTTGAAGACCCATTTACACCCAATGGGTTTAACCCCTTCAGGTGGGTCAACCAATGTCCATACATCGTTGACCTTCATGGACTCCATTTCAGATTTCATGGCTTCAAGCTATTTCTCGAAATCAGATCTCTGCATAGCATCCATATAGGTGATCGGATCCTCATTATTCTCATCAAGTTCGATGGGATCACCGTCCCCGACCAAGAAACCATAGTATCTATCCGGCTGATGTGGTACTCTACCGGATCGCCTTAATGGTACAGGTATATTGGGCTCCAGATCTAATCTAATCATATCCGACTCAGGTTCAGCTATTGGTGTCGGTCCTTCTACCTGTTGAGCTTCATCAAGTTCAACCTTAGAGGCAACGATTCCTTCACCAAGGAACTCCTTTTCTAAAAAGATTGCCTTAAGGCTGACGAACACCTTTTGTTCATCAGCATGGTAGAAAAAATATCCTTTTGTCTCTTTGGGGTACCCTATGAATGAGCATTTGTCAGACCTAGGTCCAAGTTTGTTTGTGACTAATCGTTTGACATAGGCCGGGCCCCCCAGACCCTAAGGTATGAAAGTACTGGCTTACGCCCTGTCCATATCTCATATGGAATCTTAATTACAGACTTACTTGGAATCCTATTTAACAGATAACAGGCCGATTCGAGTGTATATCCCCAGAAGGATATCAGCAAGCTAGCAAAAACCCATCATGGATCGGACCATGTCTAACAAAGTCCGATTCCTCCTTTCAAACACACCATTATGCTGTGGTGTTCCTGGAGGAGTCCATTGGGAGAGAATCCCATTCTCTCCTAGATATGTGAGAAACTCACTAGAAAGGTATCCTCCTCGATCAGATCGAAGAGTTTTAATACTCTTTCCAGTTTATTTTTCTACTTCACTTCAGAATCGTTTGAACATTTCAAATGAATCCGACTTATGTTTCATCAGATAGACATATCCATATCGGGATAGGTCATCCGTGAAAGTTATGAAGTAGAAATATCCACCTCTAGCACTGGTGCTCATGGGCCCACATACATCAGTATGTACTAGGCTCAAGAGCTCAGTAGCTCTCTCACCTTTTCCAGTAAAAGGTGACTTGGTCATTTTACCAAGAAGACAGGACTCACAGGTTGGAAGTGATTCACAATCACTAACTTCGAGGATTCCTCTTGAGTCAACCTGTTTATTCTGTTCTTGTTTATATGACCTAGCCTACAGTGCCATAAGTAGATATCTGACACACTATCTAATCTAGGGTGCTTGCCAGTAGAATAGACTCTTATCAGGCTTGACCTTTTTGGTCTGGATCTGCACTGATGTCCTAGCCTGAACTTGCACCTTCTTTACTTTCTTCTTCTTGTTCTTCTTCCCTTTCTCAAAAAGTCGAGAACCAGAAGACGAACTTCCCACTGAGTTCACCGACTCCTTGTGAAGTTGGTGATCCTTCTCAAAGTTCTGAAGCAACCCCAGTAACCCGTGGTAGTTCTCTTCAGGCTTTGTCATTCTATAATGAGTGAGGAATGGGAGATAAGACTTGGGCAGCGAGTTCAGTATTGCATCTTTCCCAAGCTGCTCATGCAAGAAAAAGTCGAGCTTGCTCAATTATTCCATCAGCTCGATTTGTTGGGAAATGTGTCCCAAAAAGCCAATCGTCAAGCTGTTGACGGTTGAGCAACCAAGTATTGTAATTGATTTGTTAATAAATAAAATATATTTGGCATTTTCATCATAAGCTTTCATCTTCTAATGAACTCCATTGTTATGATGAAGTCCTTAGGACTATTTAAGTTCGATAAAGAGAAGATTTATCGATTAGTCCTTAAAACTGTTCACGACCAAATGATAGGCTGTTAATAAGGACGACAGCTTCTATCAAGCATAGGTCGCTGTAGGCCATATGGGTTGGTTGTCCTCTTAACCAAGGAGTGTGGAGACACTGATATGGCATACAGGTGAGATGTAAGGGTACATCATCATTGAACGTGACCAACTTCAGAGTATTCTGCTGTCGAGAATATCTCTGATGGGATATAGGTATAAGTGTCCCTTAGACTTGAGATCACCTCAGTGACTTGCAAGCAACTCACTGTACTTTGGTACTGGACTAACTGAATTTCTAATTCAGGGACGGAAGGTTTCTGGGCACAGTCAAGTACTTGCGAAGTCAGAGTGTGATCGAGATGTGATTGACCACTCCAAGAGTTGGAGAAGAATGAGTCGCTGTATTTCAATTTAGCAAAACCTTGGCCAGGGTAATCCATCAGATGGATTTGATATTTTGAAATACAATGTGGACAACCTGATCAGAGTTGACAGTTGAGCTCTGGGGTGTCCTATGATCATTTTGGTCAAGGGGATGAATTATATGAAAACTATATCCGCATGGGTTCTAAGGATGTTGTTTTACACATTCGACCTATCCGGACATCGGGTACCATTGCTAGATGGTCACTTTGATTGGTATAGGAATTTATTTCTATGCTACCAGCTTAGGTTGGACCTATGAGGTCACACACATTAGAGTTCATGATCCGATCGGATGGTTGATCAATGATTTAGAATCATTATAGGGTTAAATAATCAATACGATTGACATTTAACCCAGTGCAAGTGTTGCAGGAGGATCGATTAGCAATTTGATTGCTAATTGGCTTAATTTGATTAAGCCAATGGGCTGAGATTAAGTCTAATTAAATATGATTTAATTAGATTTGATTTGGGCTTGATTGGATCAAGTCCAATTGGTTTATTGGATAAGCCAAGTGCAAGGAAAGACTAGTCCTAGTTCAACTAGGACTTGGGTCAATCTAATTTCTAATTTGATTAGAAAATTAAATCAGATTTAAATCTAATTTAATATGATTAAATTAGGTTCTTAATTAGGTTAAGACCTATTTTAATTGGATTGATCTAATTTTGATTTGATTTAGTTTGGAAAACCAAATTAAAACAAGTTATGAGACAAAATCCTAGTAGGACTAGGATTCCACCTTGCGCCACATAAACCTTCTCCACGCCCTCTCTCTTATTCAACGCCAATCTCCACTTATTTTGTGCAACAAAAGCCCTCTCCCAGATCTCTCCCACGTTCACAAAAGGTCTCCTCTCTTCTTTCTTACATGGAAGGTGATTTGGATCAAATCTAAAAGGAATAAGTTTGGATTTCGAATTCTATGAGATAGAGTTTTAGAAATCCAAAACTCTTTCAATTTTGCACCGAATTTATCCAAATTTTTTTGGAATTTTTGTGGCTTTTAGGGTTTACATAGTATACCCTTTTCTGGTGATCCATGCACGAAAATATGGAGGAGTGCTCAAGAGTTGGGCGTCCCTTTACTTGCCATGTTTGGATAAGCCTTGACTAGGTGTTTGACCTAGACAAGGACTCTATCATATCTCTCTATATAAGATGAGTTTCTTCATGAAATTTTAAAGGGAGATAGATATTTGAGAGGCCTTTTGACATAAAAAATCAGAGATAAATACCATTGGGTCGTGGAGAAATAAAAGATGCAAGTTTGGGTGTCTAGAGAGAAAAATGTGAAGAAGAAGAGGGTCTTCTTCTAGGGTTTTTATTTTCATATCTTTCCTCCTTCCATCTTGAGTTTCCTGAGAGCGTCTCAGATTGAAACTCCTCCTTCTACTTTCCATCTTTGGAAGAGTCCAAATCAAGAAGAAGGAGGCACCTGATCAACCATCAAAGAAGGATCAGCGCAGTACTAGCATACTGTGCTGATTTCCTGAAGCAGGACTTCTGATCGAGATTCGTGGGCTCGTGTGGATGACTCCTAGAGGCCGGACGCATGTGCGGCTTGCAACATCATCCTTAAGCCCAGATCAGCGAGGTTAGAGCATCTAACTTGCAAGATAATAGATCTGATCTATTATTTAATACATACATTAGATGTAGCTAGTATAGAAACATGTTGATATGATCAACATGTAGTTCATACTATATTTATATATATTTTAATTTTTGATTTAATGCTATGTAATAATCATGTAATAGGATCTTAGATCTAGGGATTTTTTGATCTTAGAAAATAAATTTTGATTTATTTTAGTCTTCCGCTGTATGATCTTGAAAAAGTTTCAAGATCTAACCCTGAAACCCTAGATCTGGTTCCTACAATTGGTATCAGAGCCTAGGTTCTTTATTACATGATTATTTATACATGCTTAGATTATTTTTTAGATTAGATCTAATTTATAATCTGATTATTAAATCTGAAATTAAAATTTTAGATCAATCACAAACTGCAAGGTTGTCCTGCTGTAAGGTTTACCCCTTACAGTGCAAAGGTTGTCCTAGTTTGTGTAGATCTATCTTTAATCATAAATTTGTTAGATATGATCTAGATTAAATTTATGATTTATTAGATTTAAAAGATGTTTAAATCTGAAATAAAATCTCTTTGTTAATAATTTTTATACAAAGAAATTATTTAAAGTTGAAATTGTTTCAATTACATGAACCTGTTTAGATTAGATCTAAAGTAGTTTCATGTTTATTTCACTTGCATCTTGATTATGAATCAAACATACAATATGATTGGTAGAATCATATTGTAAAATTATTTTACAAATATGAAAATGATTTTTTGAAAAGCCGAACCCAACCCTCAGCCCAAAACTTAATTAAGAATTAAGAAGTTGTTTGATTAGGTTCTAGGATTGTGAATTGAAGAACCTAAGACACAAATCATAACACATTGGGTTAATGGGTTAGTGAAAATTAGGTCCATTAATTGGGTTAGACCTATGGTTAGATTAAAGATGGATTTAATTAGAGAATTGACTAAATCTAATCAATTGTTGTCTTAGATTAGGTCAAGGATTCTCTAGATCAATTACAATAGTTGTAGTTGGTCAAGTCCATGTCTTTAATGAGAACCAAATGGACTTGATTCTTGGCTAAGCGGTCTAGCACGAACTGTTAGGTTGATCTAATCGAAACTAATTAAACCAGTTGGTGTCTAGGTAAACCAGACCGGTGGTTTTTAATTGGGAGCCCGCTTACCTGGCCATTCATGATGGTGTCTAAGGCAAGCTTTGGCAGACCCTCCCACTGATCGAACTTACCTGGCCTCTTGGTGAAATTATGTTTTGATCGGATCACTTGACTATTCGAGCTGACCCATGTCAGCTAGGTAAATCAGTGTGACTGATTTAGGTGCTCCTAGACCAGCCCTTTTAATGGTCTCCCTTAAGCTGACTTGGTGAAGCAGTGGGAGGATCATGATAAGCTGGTTCATCTGACCTCATCCTCTATATTATTTAAATCCTCTAAAATTATTAGGTCCTTAAAATGATAAAGTTATGGAGATAACTGAGTCATAGCCTCCCATTAAGGTGTTTGATAATGAGTCCATGAACTCAATAATCATTGCAGACCCAAAGGCCTGGTGCTTGTTGACTAATGGAATTATCACTCATCATATGACGACTTGGAAGTATCTCTCTAATGGTGGTTAGGTGAGCCAACCAAAGTTGGGCTTAATCATTCGTTGGTTAGATACACCAAGTATGATCATGTTAATGGTTGGACCTAACCGGATCCTTACAGTAGAGGCCAAAGCCTACTGATTAGGTTTCTAGGGCAAAATTAAAATTACTAGAAATTATTTAGAGAAACAATTGGTTATGAACCTACCTTAGATGTACATGGGTTGGCCAACCAAAGTTGGGCTTGTGTGCAGTCTAAGTGGATTCTAGTACCCGCTAAGGAATTAGGGTAATTCCTCGAATTGAAGGTAGAGGCTACCAATTCGAATAAAATAGTGGGAGAAACCTTTTGATTAAAGTCCAAATCTTTAGGTTTAATGAATCAATTACTAATTAGGTTATGATTTTCTTTTGTGCAAATATGGCCACTTCCCTATCGCTCCGATCATTGTTGGACAATGATAAGTTGGTGGGACCCAACTTCGGTAGCTGGTACCGAAAGTTGAAGATAGTCCTGGAGCATGAACGGATCCTATATGTGATAATGGATCCTGCACTTGAGGAGCCAGCTGTCAATGCACGTGGAACAGTCAGAGACACTTACCAAAAGTGGCTCAGTGATCGGACCACGGTGCGCTGTATCATGCTGGCTGCTATCATGAGCGACGAGTTCAGTCGTAGATTCGAGACGGCTCAGCCAAAGGACATGCTTCAAGTGTTGGAGGATACCTTTGGCACACTCGATGATGTAGAGAGGCACAAGACTAGTTGTGCCATCTTCAACGCCAAAATACGGGATGGAGTCTCTATCACTGATCATGTATTGTACATGATCGAGCTGATGGAACGATTGAGCAAGCTCGACTTTCCCTTGCATGAGCAGCTTGGAAAGATGCAATACTGAACTCGTTGCCCAAGTCTTATCTCCCATTCCTCACTCATTATAGAATGACAAAGCCTGAAGAGAACTACCACGGGTTACTGGGGTTGCTTCAGAACTTTGAGAAGGATCACCAACTCCTCAAGGAGTCGGTGAACTCAGTGGGAGGTTCGTCTTCTGGTTCTCGATCCTTTGAGAAAGGAAAGAAGAACAAGAAGAAGAAAGTGAAGAAGGTGCAAGTTCAGACTGGGACATCAGTGCAGAGCCAGACCAAAAAGATCAAGCCTGATAAGAGTCTATTCAACTGGCAAACACCCTAGATTAGATAGTGTGTCAGATATCTACTTATGGCACTGTAGGCTAGGTCATATAAACAAGAACAGAATAAACAGGTAGACTCAAGAGGGAATCCTCAAAGTCAGTGATTGTGAATCACTTCCAACCTGTGAGTTCTGTCTTCTTGGTAAAATGACCAAGTCATCTTTTACTGGAAAAGGTGAGAGAGCTACTGAGCTCTTGGGCCTAGTACATACTAATGTATGCGGGCCCATGAGCACCAGTGCTAGAGGTGGATATTTCTACTTCATAACTTTCATGGATGACCTATCCCGATATGGATATGTCTATCTGATGAAACATAAGTCGGATTCATTTGAAATGTTCAAACGATTCTGAAGTGAAGTAGAAAAATAAACTGGGAAGAGTATTAAAACTCTTCGATCTGATCGAGGAGGAGAATACCTTTCTAGTGAGTTTCTCACATATCTAGGAGAGAATAGGATTCTCTCCCAATAGACTCCTCCAGGAACACCACAGCATAATGGTGTGTCTGAAAGGAGGAATCAGACTCTGTTAGACATGGTCCGATCCATGATGGGTTTTGCTAGCTTGCCGATATCCTTCTGGGGATATGCACTCGAATCGGCTTGTTATCTATTAAATAGGGTTCCAAGTAAGTCTGTAATTAAGACTCCATATGAGATATGGACGGGACGTAAGCCCGCACTTTCACACCTTAGGGTCTGGGGGTGCCCGGCCTATGTCAAACGATTAGTCACAGACAAATTGGACCTAGATCTGACAAATGCTCATTCATAGGGTACCCCAAAGAGACAAAAGGATATTTTCTCTACCATGCTGATGAACAAAAGGTGTTCGTCAGCCTTAAGGCAATCTTTTTAGAAAAGGAGTTCCTTGGTGAAGGAACCGTTGCCTCTAAGGTTGAACTTGATGAAGTTCAACAGGTAGAAGGACCGACACCAATAGCTGAACCTGAGTCGGATAGATTAGATCAGATCTGGAGCCCAATATACCTGTACCATTAAGGCGATCCGGTAGAGTACCGCGTCAGCCGGACAGATACTACGGTTTCTTGGTCCGGGATGGTGATCCCATCGAACTTGATGAGAATAATGAGGATCCGATCACCTATATGGATGCTATGCAGAGATCTGATTTCGAAAAATGGCTTGAAGCCATGAAATCGAAATGGAGTCCATGAAGGTCAACGATGTATGGACATTGGTTGACCCACCTAAAGGGGTTAAACCCATTGGGTGTAAATGGGTCTTCAAAAGGAAGAGGGGCACAGACGGAAAGGTGGAGACCTATAAAGCCCATCTGGTTGCCAAGGGGTATCGTCAACGTTATGGTAATGACTATGACGAGACATTTTCTCCTATGGCAATGCTCAAATCTATTCGGATAATGCTTGCAATAGCTGCCCATCTAGATTATGAGATCTGGCAGATGGATGTAAAGACAGCTTTTCTGAATGGAGAGCTGACCGAAGAGGTGTATATGATACAACCTGAGGGGTTTACATCCACAGATGAGTCTAAGGTGTGCAAGCTTCAGAGATCTATTTATGGATTGAAGCAAGCTTCTCGGAGTTGGAACATGCATTTTGATAAGGTGATCAAAACGTATGGCTTCATTAAGAATGGAGAAGAGCTCTGCATCTATAAATGGGCAAATGGTCCAGTTGTGGTATTCCTTATCTTGTATGTGGATGACATTCTCTTAATCAGGAATGACATCCCCGCACTACAGGGAATAAAAGTTTGGTTGTCATCACAGTTCTCCATGAAGGACTTGGGTGAAGCATCCTACATCCTAGGGATGAAGATCTATAGGGATAGATCTAAAAGGATGCTTGGGTTATCCCAGTCCATGTACATAGATACTGTGCTGAAGAGGTTCAGCATGGAGAATTCCAAGAAGGGCTATCTACCGATAGGCCATGAAATTTCTCTCTCTAAGAAGGATTGTCCGACAACTCCTGAAGAGAGAGAGCGTATGAGTAGAGTCCCATATGCTTCAGCCGTGGGATCTATCATGTACGCCATGACATGTACAAGACCAGATGTGGCATACTCACTAGGAGTAGTGAGTAGATACCAATCTGATCCTGGAGAAGATCACTGGAAAGTGGTTAAAGCCATCCTTAAGTATTTGAGAAATACTAAGGACCAATGGTTGATTTATGGCGAGTCAGATCTGAAACTTGTGGGGTTCACAAACTCTAGCTTCCAATCTGACCATGATGACAGCAGGAGTGTGTCGGGTTATATCTTTACTCTGAATGGTGGAGCCATCTGCTGGAAGAGTTCCAAGCAGCATACTGTGGCAGACTCTGTTTGTGAAGCAGAGTATATCGCAGCATCAGATGCCGCGAAGGAAGCTGTGTGGCTGAGGAAATTCATCAACGAGCTCGGAGTAGCACCCTCCCTCGATGGTCCGGTCCTGCTCTATTACGACAGCACTGGTGCCATAGCTCAGGCGAAGGAACCCAAAGCACATCAGCGGACGAAGCACATCTTGCGCCGCTTCCACCTGGTCCGAGAGATCGTGGATCGAGGTGACGTCGACCTTCAGAAGATCGATGGAAAGGAGAACCTAGCCGACCCCTTCACTAAAGTCCTGGCAATAAAGGAGTTCGACAACCACAAGTCGAAGATGGGTATTAGATACTGTGCCGAGTGGCTTTAGGACAAGTGGGAGTTGTTGGGAAATGTGTCCCAAAAAGCCAATCTCAAGCTGTTGACGGTTGAGCAACCAAGTATTGTAATTGATTTGTTAATAAATAAAATATATTTGGCATTTTCATCATAAGCTTTCATCTTCTAATGAACTCCATTGTTATGATGAAGTCCTTAGGACTATTTAAGTTCGATAAAGAGAGGATTTATCGATTAGTCCTTAAAACTGTTCACGACCAAATGATAGGCTGTTAATAAGGACGACAGCTTCTATCAAGCATAGGTCGCTGTAGGCCATATGGGTTGGTTGTCCTCTTAACCAAGAGTGTGGAGACACTGGTATGGCATACAGGTGAGATGTAAGGGTACATCATCATTGAACGTGACCAACTCCAGAGCATTCTGCTGTCGAGAATGTCTTGATGGGATATAGGTATAAGTGTCCCTTAGACTTGAGATCACCTCAGTGACTTGCAAGCAACTCACTGTGCTTTGGTACTGGACTAACTGAATTTCTAATTCAGGGACGGAAGGTTTCTGGGCACAGTCAAGTACTTGCGAAGTCAGAGTGTGATCGAGATGGGATTGACCACTCCAAGAGTTGGAGAAGAATGAGTCGCTGTATTTCAATTTAGCAAAACCTTGGCCAGGGTAATCCATCAGATGGATTTGATATTTTGAAATACAATGTGGACAACCTGATCAGAGTTGACAATTGAGCTCTGGGGTGTCCTATGATCATTTTGGTCAAGGGGATGAATTATATGAAAACTATATCCGCATGGGTTCTAAGGATGTTGTTCTACACATTCGACCTATCCGGACGTCGGGTACCATTGCTAGATGGTCACTTCGATTGGTATAAGAATTTGTTTCTATGCTACTGGCTTAGGTTCGGACCTATGAGGTCACACATATTAGAGTTCATGATCCGATCGGATGGTTGATCAACGATTAAGAATCATTATAGGGTTAAATAATCAATACGATTGACATTTAACCTAGTGCAAGTGTTGCAGGAGGATCGATTAGCAATTTGATTGCTAATTGACTTAATTTGATTAAGCCAATGGGCTGAGATTAAATCTAATTAAATATGATTTAATTAGATTTGGTTTGGGCTTGATTGGATCAAGTCCAATTGGTTTATTGGATAAGCCAAGTGCAAAGAAAGACTAGTCCTAGTTCAACTAGGACTTGGGTCAATCTAATTTCTAATTTGATTAAAAAATTAAATCAGATTTAAATCTAATTTAATCTGATTAAATTAGATTCTTAATTAGGTTAAGACCTATTTTAATTGGGTTGATCTAATTTTGATTTGATTTAGTTTGGAAAACCAAATTAAAACAAGTTATGAGACAGAATCCTAGTAGGACTAGGATTCCACCTTGCGCCACATAAACCTTCTCCACGCCCTCTCTCTTATTCAACGCCAATCTCCACTTATTTTGTGCGACAAAAGCCCTCTCCCAGATCTCTCCCACGTTCACAAAAGGTCTCCTCTCTTCTTTCTTACATGGAAGGTGATTTGGATCAAATCTAAAAGGAATAAGTTTGGATTTCGAATTCTATGAGATAGAGTTTTAGAAATCCAAAACTCTTTCAATTTTGCACCGAATTTATCCAAATTTTTTTTATAATTTTCATGGCTTTTAGGGTTTACATAGTACACCCTTTTCTGGTGATCCATGCATGAAAATATGGAGGAGGTGCTCAAGAGTTGGGCGTCCCTTTACTTGCCATGTTTGGATAAGCCTTGACTAGGTGTTTGACCTAGACAAGGACTCTATCATATCTCTCTATATAAGATGAGTTTCTTCGTAAAATTTTAAAGGGAGATATATATTTGAGAGACATTTCTTCCATCCAAAAATTAGAGAGAAATACCTTTGGGTCGTGGAGATATAAAAGATGCAAGTTTGGGTGTCTAGAGAGAAAAACGTGAAGAAGAAGAGGGTCTTCTTCTAGGGTTTTTATTTTCATATCTTTCCTCCTTCCATCTTGAGTTTCCTGAGAGCATCTCAGATCTAAAACTCTCCTTCTACTTTCCATCTTTGGAAGAGTCCAAATCAAGAAGAAGGAGGCACCTGATCAACCATCAAAGAAGGATCAGTGCAGTACTAGCATACTGTGCTGATTTCCTGAAGCAAGACTTCTGATCGAGATTCGTGGGCTCGTGTGGATGACTCCTAGAGGCCGGACGCATGTGCGGCTTGCAACATCATCCTTAAGCCCAGATCAGCGAGGTTAGAGCATCTAACTTGCAAGTAATAGATCTGATCTATTATTTAATACATACATTAGATGTAGCTAGTATAGAAACATGTTGATATGATCAACATGTAGTTCATACTATATTTATATATATTTTAATTTTTATTTAATGCTATGTAATAATCATGTAATAGGATCTTAGATCTAGGGATTTTTTGATCTTAGAAAATAAATTTTGATTTATTTTAGTCTTCCGCTGTATGATCTTGAAAAAGTTTCAAGATCTAACCCTGAAACCCTAGATCTGGTTCCTACACGATCATGTACAATACATGATCAGTGACAGAGGCACCATCCCATATTTTGGCATTGAAGATGGCACAACTAGTCTTGTGCCTCTCCACGTCATCGGGTGTGCCAAAGGCATCCTCCAACACTTGAAGCTTGTCCTTTGGCTGAGCCGTCTCGAATCTGCGACTGAACTCATCGCTCATGATAGCCAGCATGATACAGCGCACCATGGTTTGGTCACTGAGCCACTTCTGATAAGTGTCTCTGACTATTCCACGTGCATTGGCAACTGGCTCCTCAGGTGCAGGATCCATTATCACATATAGGATCCGTTCATGCTCCAGGACTATCTTCAACTTTCGGTACTAGCTACCGAAGTTGGGTCCCACCAACTTATCATTGTCCAACAATGATCAGAGCGATAGGGAAGTGGCCATATTTGCACAAAGGAGAACCATAACCTAATTAGTAATTGTTTCATTAAACCAAAAGATTTGGACTTTAATCAAAAGGTTTCTCCCACTATTTTATTCGAATTGGTAGCCTCTACCTCCAACTCGAGGAATTACCCTAATTCCTTAGCGGGTACTAGAATCCACTTAGACTGCACACAAGCCCAACTTTGGTTGGTCAACCCATGTACATCTAAGGGTAGGTTCATAACAAATTGTTTCTCTAAACAATTTTTAGTAATTTTAATTTTGCCCCAGAAACCTAATCAGTAGGCTTTGGCCTCCACTGTAAGGATCCGGTTAGGTCCAACCATTAACATGATCATACTTGGTGTATCTAACCAACGAATGATTAAGCCCAACTTTGGTTGGCTCACCTAACCACCATTAGAGAGACACTTCCAAGTCATCATATGATGAGTGATAATTCCATTAGTCAACAAGCACCAGGCCTTTGGGTCTGCAATGATTATTGAGTTAATGGACTCATTATCAAACACCTTAATGGGAGGCTATGACTCAGTTATTTCCATAACTTTGTCATTTTAAGGACCTAATAATTTTAGAGGATTTAAATAATTTAGAGGATGAGGTCAGATGAACCAGCTTATCATGATCCTCCCACTGGCTTCACCAAGTCAGCTTAAGGGAGACCAGGGCTGGTCTAGGAGCACCTAAATCAGTCACACTGATTTACCTAGCTGACAAGGGTCAGCTCGAATAGTCAAGTGATCCGATCAAAACATAATTTCACCAAGAGGCCAGGTAAGTTCGATCAGTGGGAGGGTCTGTCAAAGCTTGCCTTAGACACCATCAGAAATGGCCAGGTAAGCGGGCTCCCAATTAAAAACCACCGGTCTGGTTTATCTTAGACACCAACTGGTTTAATTAGTTTCGATTAGATCAACCTAACAGTTCATGATAGATCGCTTAGCCAAGAATCAAGTCCATTTGGTTCTCGTTAAAGACATGGACTTGACCAACTACAACTATTGTAATTGATCTAGAGAATCCTTGACCTAATCTAAGACAACAATTGATTAGATTTAGTCAATTCTCTAATTAAGTCCATCTTTAATCTAACCATAGGTCTAACCCAATTAATGGACCTAATTTTTACTAACCCATTAACCCAATGTGTTATGATTTGTGTCTTAGGTTCTTCAATTCACAATCCTAGAACCTAATCAAACAACTTCTTAATTCTTAATTAAGTTTTGGGCTGAGGGTTGGGTTCGACTTTTCAAAAAATAATTTTTATATTTGTAAAATAATTTTATAATATGATTCTACCAACCATATTGCATATTTGATTCATAATCAAGATGCAAGTGAAATAAATATGAAACTACTTTAGATCTAATCTAAACAGATTCATGTAATTGAAACAATTTCAACTTTAAACAATTTCTTTGCACAAAAATTATTAACAAAGAGATTTTATTTCAGATTTAAAAATCAGATTATAAATTAGATCTAATCTAGAAATAATCTAAGCATGTATAAATAATCATGTAATAAAGAACCTTCCTCTGATACCAATTGAAGGAACCCAAAGGTCTAGGGTTTCAGGGTTAGATCTTGAAAAAGAGGATTAGATCTTGAAACTTTTTCAAGATCATACAGCGGAAGACTAAAATAAATCAAAATTTATTTTCTAAGATCAAAAAATCCCTAGATCTAATATCCTATTACATGATTATTACATAGCATTAAATAGAAATTAAAATATATAAATAAAGCATGAACTACATGTTGATCATATCAACATGTTTCTATACTAGCTACATCTAATGTATGTATTAAACAATAGATCAGATCTATTACCTTGCAAGTTAGATGTTCTAACCTTGTTGATCTGGGCTTGAGTATGATGTTGAATCCGCACATACGTTCGGCCTCTAGGAGTCGTCCACACGAGCCCACGAATCTCGATCAGAAGTCCTGCTTCAAGAAATCAGCACAGTATGCTAGTACTGCACTGATCCTTCTTTGATGGTTGATCAGGTGCCTCCTTCTTCTTGATTTGGACTCTTCCAAAGATGGAAAGTAAAAGGAGGAGTTTCAGATCTGAGACACTCTCAGGAAACTCAAGATGGAGGGAGGAAAGATATGAAAACAAAAACCCAAGAAGAAGACCCTCTTCTTCTTCACGTTTTTCTCTCTAGACACCCAAACTTGTGTCTTTTATATCTCCACGACCCAAAAGTATTTCTCTCTGATTTTTGGATGGCACAAAGGTCTCTCAAATCTCTAATTTCTCCTAAAATTTCATGAAGAAACTTGTCTTATATAGAGTGATATGATAGAGTCCTTGTCTAGGTCAAACACCTAGTCAAGGCTTATCCAAACATGGCAAGTTAAGGGACACCCAACTCTTGAGCACCTCCTTCATATTTTCATACATGGATCACCAAAAAGGGTGCACAATGTATACCCTAAAAGCCACAAAAATTTCAAAAAAAATTTGGATAAATTCGATGCAAAATTGAAAGAGTTTTGGATTTCTAAAACTCTATCTCATAGAATTCGAAATCCAAACTTATTCCTTTTAGATTTGATCCAAACCACCTTCCATGTAAGAAAGAAGAGAGGAGACCTTTTGTGAATGTGGGAGAGATCTGAGAGAGGGCTTTTGTCACACAAAATAAGTGGAGATTGGCATTGAATAAGAGAGAGGGCGTGGAGAAGGCTTATGTGGCGCAAGGTGGAATCCTAGTCTTACTAGGATTCTGTCTTATGACTTGTTTTAATTTGGTTTCTCAAACCAAATCAAATCAAAATTAGATCAACCCAATTAAAATAGGTCTTAACCCAATTAAGAATCTAATTTAATCAGATTAAATTAGATTTAAATCTGATTTAATTTTCTAATCAAATTAGAAATTAGATTGACCCAAGTCCTAGTTGAACTAGGACTAGTTTTTCCTTGCACTTGGCTTATCCAATAAACCAATTGGACTTGATCCAATCAAGCCCAAAATAAATCTAATTAAATCATATTTAATTAGACTTAATCTCAGCCCATTGGCTTAATCAAATTAAGTCAATTAGCAATCGAATTGCTAATCGATCCTCCTACAACACTTGCATTGGGTTAAATGTCAATCGTATTGATCATTTAACCCTAGAATGATTCTTAATCGTTGATCAACCATCTGATCGGATCATGAACTCTAATGTGTGTGACCTCATAGGTCCGAACCTAAGCGGTAGCATAGGAATAAATTCTTATACCAATCGAAGTGACCATCTAGCAATGGTACCCGACGACCGGATAGGTCGAATGTGTAGAACAACATCCTTAGAACCCATGCGGATATAGTTTTCATATAATTTATCTCCTTGACCAAAATGATCATAGGATACCCCAGAGTTTAAATGTCAACTCTGATCAGGTTGTCCACATTGTATTTCAAAATATCAAATCCATCTGATGGATTACCCTGGCCAAGGTTTTGCTAAATTGAAATACAGCGACTCATTCTTCTCCAACTCTTAGAGTGGTCAATCCCATCTCGATCACACTCTGACTTCACAAGTACTTGACTGTGCCCAGAAGCCTTCTGTCCCTGAATTAAAAATTTAGTTAGTCCAGTACCAAAGCACAGTGAGTTGCTTGCAAGTCACTGAGGCGATCTCAGGTCTAAGGGATACTTATACCTATATCCCATCAGAGATATTCTCGACAGTAGAATACTCTGGAGTTGGTCACGTTCAATGATGATGTACCCTTACATCTCACCTGTATGCCATACCAGTGTCTCCACACTCCTTGGTTAAGAGGACAACCAACCCATATGGCCTACAGTGACCTATGCTCGATAGAAGCTGTCGTCCTTATTAACAGCCTATCATTTGGTCGTGAACAGTTTTAAGGACTAATCGATAAATCCTCTCTTTATCGAACTAAATAGTCCTAAGGACTTCATCATAACAATGGAGTTCATTAGAAGATGAAAGCTTATGATGAAGATGCCAAATATATTTTATTTATTAACAAATCAATTACAATACTTGATTGCTCAACCGTCAACAGCTTGACGATTGGCTTTTTGGGACACATTTCCCAATAGACACCTATTTATACTAGTTGGAGATAATCACTTTCATCTTCCCTAGATTACACATTTAATTCAAATACATGACTCTATCCATTGAAAATCCAAATTCCTTCTTAAAGCCCGAATCTGTCTTCTCGATTTCTGCTGCACAATTTGGAGTAAATTGACTATAACTTCTTCTAAAAAACTCCAATTCATGCACCATTTATTGAATTGGAAACTAGACTTCCAGATCTTTCCAGAGATATATAATTTGACCATATTTAATAATCAGATGACTTTATACTTTCATGAACAAGTAACCCCTTGAATTCTATATTTTCATTACAAGTCTTATTTATTATTATCATAATGTCCCCATCATCTTATTTATTATTATCATAATGTTCCCATCACATATGCTTCAATAGTGAGTTTCATAATGTATGCTATGATATGCACAAGACCAGACATGGTATACTCACAAGGAGTAGTGAGCAGATACCAATCTGATCCAGGGGAGAACCATTGAAAGATTGTAAAAATCATCTTTAAGTATTTAAGATATACTAAGGCTCAATGGCTTGTTTATGAAGAAATTGACTTAAAACTTATTGAGTTCACAGACTCTAATTTTCAGTCAGATCATGATGATAGTAAGAGCATGTCGGGATACATCTATACGCTGAACGATGGAGCAATCTGCTGAAAAAGTTTCAAGCAACACTTCATGGCCGATTTTACATGTGAGGTAGAATATATCATGACATCCGATGCTGTGATAGAAGCTGTGTGATTATGAAAGTTCATCAACGAGCTCGGAGTGGCACCCTCTCTCGATGGCCCTATTTTATTGTACTACAACAGCACTGGTGTCATTGGTCAAGTGAAAGAACCGAAGTCATATCAGCACACCAAACACATTCTGTGCCACTACCACCTGATCTGAGAGATCATGAATCGAGGTGACATCGAGCTTCAGAAGATCGATGAAAAAAGAATCTGGCCAACCCATTTACAAAAGCCCTCGGTATCAAGGAGTTTTAAGACAATAAATTGAAAATGGGCATACGATACTGTACTGATTGGCTTTAATCCAAGTGAGAGTTATTGAAAATTATGTCCCAAAGTCAATCATTAGCCTATTGGTGGTTGAGCTTATTATGTAAATATATATGAATTGATAAATTAATAAAATTATTATTTAGCTTTTTCATCATAAAGTAGTGTACATCTTCTTAATGAACTCTAATGTTGTGACGAAGTCCTTAGGACTATCTTAATCGATATAGAAGGATATATCATTTAATCCTTAAAATAAGTTCAAAATCAAATGATACACTATTATTAAAATGATAGCGATTATCAAGTATAGGTCATTGTGTGTCATATGCATTAATTGACTGTTGAGAAACATGCAGTTCAAAGCATATATATTTTTAAAATTTTTATAGCAGAAGTAGTAGATTAAGCTATTTAATCTTCTACACATGCTTTAGCTTAGACCTAAACTACCTTTCTAAGAATCTATGATATGAAAATATTGTACAAAATAAATCTGATTTGAAATAAAATACTGCATCGACCGTATCGATATCCTGAATCAGATCTAATGCTTCGATTTGATCTGATCAGTTCAGAACCCACTATCTGATCATGGGTTGATGATCGCCACTATTGATACATATAGTAGGAGGTCTTTCCTGATGTCGAGCAGCCGCACAGTGTGTCTGGCCTCTATAGGTGATCAACTCAAATTATCAAACAGATCATCCTTCTTAGGAGTGCTAGCTCACAATGAAGGATCTGAATGACTGATGGAGACTCCTTTCTTCAGATCAAATAGACACCCCTAGATCAGAAGAAAGAGCCTTTCAAGGAGGAGATGGCTTGAAAGAAGAAAAATAAAACTCTTTTTATTTTTCTCTCTCACAAAATTAGAGCTAGCAAACCCTAAAACCCCATCCTAGATCTCATGCCCCAAAGAGGATCTTCTTCCTCTTTTTCTCACACATGAACACCCACCCCTCTCCCTCAAATTTCTTATGCCCTCTCTAAGGTTTTCTCACACCAAAGCTAAAGTGGTTTGGCACACAAAAAATTATCCTCTTTAAAGGTGGCATCCCATGTAGAGATTGGATAATTTGGTTCAGGTTTAAACAAGGTATGATCTTATCATGAATTCAAATCAAATTTGAATTCTTTTTCAAATCAGATTTAATCCACAACTAAAGAATCCAGAAAGGAGGGTGACACAACTTAGATTGGTGTAGAAAACATCACACAAAAATTTATTTTGCATGTGAGAAGAAGGCTAGTCGGCGGCTAGGTAGAGTCCCATAAAACTTGGACTCTTGATTTAAGCTTGATTTCAAACTAATTTGAACTCAAACTCAATCTAATGAAATTCCAATCTAAAGAGGATTAGAAGAATGCATCATACTATTAGATTTATACCCTAGAAGTCAATTGTTGGCTGATACATTATGTAATTCCAAGATTTATACTTATACTTGTAATCTTTTTGTTATCCATAAAGGACTTTTTGATTCTAATCATATTTATGTGTCCATGATTTACTCTAAAAATTAATAAAGATGATTTTTATATATTCTTAAAGTATTTAAAATTTGAGACATACATTAATTAGTGACTAATTTCTAAATGCTCTCAATCAAAAGATCATCACAGAGGACAGTGATCAATCCATTCGAGATCGGTGCACAGTTCACCTCCCTTGTGGACAGATGAGTCTTAGATCTGTAGTGTAGAAATACTAGAATGAGTTTGCATCTGATTGTTAGAGAGCAACTTACACTGAGCATGACCAACATGAGAACCACATGGATGTCTAGTCACTCATAAGAGATTTTCTAGATGCTGCAGTGGTGTGAGTGGTCTTTTGACCTGTAGTATCATTGGCTATTCACAATGAGACTATTGAGTTTGACTATACATCTTCATGATCCCTAGCCATTCAGATCTTTGCTGTGTATGTTGGCTTCAGTAGGTTCAGGTTCATTGTTTGGAGTAGGATGCACCTAGATGGAATCTATCGACCTTGATAGAAAAGGAGAAGTCCTATATGATTTACGAGATTGAGTTTAAAAAATCTTTGGCCAAAGCAAGTGTGAATACTAAAAAAAAGTTTTTGTAAAATTCAAAAATGAACTCGAGTTGAGCCAATCTAGCATATAACTGATGATGGGGTCTGACGAGTTCTCCATGATCTTTGTCAAGTTAGAACTAAAAGATGGAAAGACTGAATCATACGATAACTGCATCTGGAGATTCATACTTTTATTCTATTAGATTATCATTACATACTACAAAGTGTCACTGGTAGATTGTGAGACTCTTCGAGTATCATCTTGATGATCAATGGTCCTCGAAGGATAGAATTAAAAATATTCCAATCTATCGAAAAGAGTTTCGATGATATTGTGATGAAGATTATAATATATCTCACTATCGGATAGAATAAAATCTATGGGGTCATATATTAAGAAATTTAATCTTTAATTTATCAATTAGGCTTATGAAGTTCTAATTGGGTTAGGCTTTGTTGAAATCCTATTAGGTTTATGAGAACCATGCTAGCACATGGTTAAACCTAATTCTTCTAAAAATTTTGATTTGATCAAATCCATAGCCTTGAACCTAACCTAAATTTATTTGAATTTAATTGGACTCTTAGTTATGAGCCCAAGAGGATTGGATAATGTCAATGAGTTGGCATAAATTATCCTAAAATTATCTCTTCATTATCTCCGAATTATCTCTAAGTGTGCATGAGGAATAGATGAAAAAATGGGAGGTGCCTGCTTCTCTTTTTGGCAAGACTAGGGGACACCAACCACTTGGATATGGCAAGAGGGGCCCACCCCTTCTTGTGGATTTGCATGGAGGAGAGAGAGAGGAGCCACGGCCCCTCTCATATGTCAAGAAATCCCTAGAGGGCACCAAGTATTGGTGCCCCAGACTACCTATCCTATGTGAGATGGGACGCCCCACATTCTTGCCTAATGGGGCTGATAATATGCTAATTATATCTGATTTAATTGAAAATAAATTAGATTAAAAAGATAGAGTATTCTTATGAGATAAGAATGTACCTTTTTAAGATAATTGGATTCCTATAATGAGTCAAGATAGAGCTTATATAAAGAGAATGTCTTTTAGGGTTTCTAAAAGTAATAGAATTTTGTGAAACCAAAAGTCTCCCTCTCCCTTCTCCATGCCTCCCCTCCTCCCTCTCTTCTCTTCCATGCCCAAGGGTTGGGCGTCTCACTTTTCACATGCCAAAAGTCTGAGGTGATTTTTCTTCAAAAGCGAAGAACGAGAAGAAGAAGAAGAAGATTGCAGATCAAGGAGTTGATCCTACAGTCTAGATCAAAGAGTTGATCTAAGTTTTAAGACTAAGATTTTACTTGAAGAAAAAAAATCTACTATGAGAAGATTAGTTCAAGATTGATCTCGGTGGTACCCATAGAGGCCAGATACATGCACGACTCAAGCATCTACGAATCCATGATCATCGATAGCGATTAATATCTACCTGCATTAAGGTATTGAGATTCGATCTCATACTTGTTTTTAAATTTTAGATTATATATTTGCTTTTCTCTTGGGTTTGAATAGGATTAGATTTGATCTTATGCATATGAGGTTAAAGGATTTAACCTGTTTGTTTTCTGCTGCATTCAAAAAGTATTTTTGAAATATATACATGTTGCCTATCTGATTTTCTAACAGTGGTATCAGAGCTACTGATTTTTGAAAATACATATGATCTGATTTTTCTACTAGATCTGAAAGTTTTAATGATTTAAAGTTAATCTTGTGCTGATATAAGGTTGTCCTGGTATAGGGTTTACCCTTATATTGCAAAGATTGTCCTAGCATAAAATTGATCGATTTTAAAAATTATTTTTAAAGTAATTAAATTAATCTTTTAGATCTAAAAATTAGCATATGTGATATGTTTAATTTTAAGTTTAGATCTAAAATTAGAATGATTAAAAGTTCACATCAAACTGATATAAGGTTATCCTGATATAGGATTTACCTCCTATATTGTAAAGGTTGTCCTACTTTAATGTAAATTGATTTTTAAAAAGATATTTTTAAAATATTTTAATCATTATTTTAGATCTAATTTTATATGTATTTGATATGTATAAATTTAGTTTTAGATCTAAAATTTAATGTATATGTGATGCATGTTTAATTTAGATTTGAAACTACATATATATGATATATGATATTAGGTTTAGATCTAAAACAATTTTAAGATCATAACCCACTAATTGCATGCAATGAAATATAATCTAAAAATTATTTTTAGATCTGAAATTATGTTGTTGCATGTGGGTATGAGTTGAACAAATTAGATCTAATGATCAAACTACAATTAGGATCTAATTGATTAGATCAGGCTAGAACCCATTTTTGATTTTGAGCTATTGATTGAACCTAATTGATGGATGATTAGGATTAGATCAAAGAGGCTCAAAGTTGAGTTTAGTTGTAGTTGGTCACATCGATTCATATTTTGATGTGAGTTGATTGACTCAAGATTGAATTTGGCTCAGAGAACCTAATTTAAATTTCAAAAATTAAACCTTGATCCTAAAGAAATAATAGTTGAACTAGTAATATTTATGATGGACTGGACTATATCTCATACAGCGCCATTGCTCCTCATAGACACTCCATTGAGCTGAGGTGTATAAGAAGAATTCTATCATGAAACTATACCATTTTCTTTAGATAATCGATAAATTCTCTATTTAGTATTGCATTCTCAATCTGATTGAAGTACCTTTAAGAATTTTTGATTTAGCTTTTTTACTTCACATCTGAATTCTTTGAACCTTTCAAAGTCTTTCAGATTGTATCTCACATACATACCTATACCATGATGTTCATCGATAAAAGTGATAAAGCAGTGATAACCTTCTAATCTAGCTCATCAAATGGGCCATGCACATCATATGTGTATTAGGATAAGTATCTCAGTGGTCCTATCCCTTTGACCTACAAAGAATATCTTAGTCATTAATCCTTAAAGAGATGATTCACAGACTAGATATGACTTAACAATCAATGAGCCCCAAAGGCTCATTTTCTATAGTCGGTAAATTATTTCTTCTCATACATGACTTAGCCAAAAGAATCATTTGCATACTTCAGATTATTTGGTTCTAAATCTCTCAGACTCAATGGCATTCACTATTTACTCAAATAATTTTTATAAATGCATCACCTGATGGAACCAGCTCTAGGATTTTAAGGTTAGATCTTGAAACTTTTTCAAGATCAGACAGTGGAAGACTAAAATAAATCAAAATTTATTTTGTAAAATCAAAAAATCTCTAGATCTAAGATCCTATTACATAATTATTATATGGCATTAAATTAAAAATTAAAATATAAAGAGCAAGAACTATATGTTGATCATATCAACATGTTTCTATACTACATCTAATGTATGTAAAATATAATAGATCAGATCTATTACCTTGCAAGTTAGATATTCTAACTTTACTGATCTGGACTTGAGGATAATGTTGCGAGCCACACATACATCCAATCTCTAGGAGTAGTCCACACGAGCCCACGAATCATGATTAAAAGTCTGGTCCAGAAAATCAGCACAATATGCTAGTACAGCGCTGATCCTTCTTTGATGGTCAATCAGATACTTCCTTCTTCTTGATTTGAACTCTTCCAAAGATGAAAAGTAGGAGGATTTTTAGATGAGACCTCAGAAAACTTACATATGGAGGAAGGAAAGGGATGAACCCAGCAACTCTAGAAGAAGATCCTTTTCTTCTTCTCTTTTCTCTAACCCAGAAACCTAATTTTGTGTCTATTGGATCTCCACACCCGAAGACTCTTTCTCTTTGATTTTTAGACACCCCAAAGATCTCTTAATGCTCTTTGTTCTACAAAAGTTTTATAAAAAAATTCATTTTAAATAGAGAGATATGAAGAGTCATTGTCTAGGTCAAATACCTAGTCAAGGATTATCCAAACAAGGCAAGACAAGGGACGCCCAACTCTTGGGCATCCTCTCCTTCTTTTCCTACCATGGACCACTAGAAAAGGATGCATATAATGTGCCATAAAAGTTATAAAAATCTCAAAAAAAATTTGAGTAAAATCAGTGCCATAAGGAAAGAGTTTTGGTTTCCTAAAACTTTATCTCATAGAATTTGAAATCCAAACTAATTCCTACTTTGACTTGGTCCACAACCACATTCCATGTAAGAGAGAAAGAGAGAAAAGCTTTGGGTATGTGTAAAGACCTGGGAGAGAGGGTTTTGTCGCACAAAATAAGAGAGAGTGGGTGTGGGGGGCTAAGGTGGCGCAAGGTGGAATCTTAGTCTTACTAGGATTCAATCTATGACTTGTTCAAATTTGATTTCTCAAACCAAATCAAACCAAAACCAAATCAACCTAATTAAAATAAGTCTTAACCCAATTAAGAGCTTAATTTAATCAGATTAAATTAGATTTAAATCTGATTTAATTTTTTAATCAAATTAAAAATTAGGTTGACCCAAGTCCTATTTGAATTAGGACTAGTTTTTCTTTGCACTTGGCTTATCCAATAAACCAATTGGACTTTATTCAATCAAGCCCAAACTAAATCTAATTAAATTATATTTAATTAAACTTAATTTTAATCCATTGATTTAATCAAATTAAGCCAATTAACAATCGAATTACTAATCGATCCTCCTGCAACACTTGCACCAGGTTAAATGTCAATCGTATTGATTGTTTAACCCTAGAATGATTCTTAATCGTTGATCAACCATCCGATCGGATCATAAACTCTAATGTATGTGATCTCATAGGTCCGAACCTAAGTTGGTAGCACAGAAATAAATTCTTATACCAATCGAAGTGACCATCTAGCAATGGTACCCGATGGTCGGAAAGGTTGAATGTGTAGAACAACATCCTTAGAACCCATGCGGATATAGTTTCCATATAATTCATCCCCTTAACCAAAATGCTCATAGGACACCTCAGAGTTCAATTGTCAACTCTGATCAGGTTGTCCACATTGTATTTCAAAATATCAAATCCATCTGATGAATTACCCTGGCCAAGGTTTTGCTAAATTGAAATACAGCGACTCATTCTTCTTCAACTTTTGGAGTGGTCAATCCCATTTTGATCACACTCTGACTTCGCAAGTACTTGACTATGCCTAGAAGCCTTCCATCACTGAATTAGAAATTCAGTTAGTCCAGTATTAAAGCATAGTGAGTTGCTTGCAAGTCATTGAGGCGATCTCAGATCTAAGGGACACTTATACCTATATCCCATCAGAGACATTCTCGACAGCAGAATGCTCTGGAGTTGGTCACATCCAATGATGATGTACCCTTACATCTCACCTGTATGCCATACCAGTGTCTCCACACTCCTTGGTTAAGAGGACAACCAACTCATATGGCCTACAGTGACCTATGCTCGATAGAGGCTGTCGTCCTTATTAACTACCTATCATTTGGTCGTGAACAGTTTTAAAGACTAATCGATAAATCCTCTCTTTATCGAACCTAAATAGTCCTAAGGACTTCATCATAACAATAGAGTTTATTAGAAGATGAAAACTTATGATGAAAATATCAAAAATATTTTTTATTTATTAACAAATCAATTACAATACAAGGTTGCTCAACTGTCAACAGGTTGACGATTGGCTTTCGAGATATATTTTTCAACAACTCCCACTTGTCCTAAAGCCATTCGGCACAGTATCTAATATCCATCTTCGAATTATGATTGTCGAACTCCTTTATTGCCAGGGCTTTAGTGAAGGGGTCGGCCAAGTTCTCCTTTTCGTCAATCTTCTGAAGGTCGACGTCACCTCGATCCACGATCTTTCGGACCAGGTGGAAGCGGTGCAAAATGTGCTTCATCTGTTGGTGTGCTTTGGGTTTCTTCGCCTGAGCTATGGCACCAGTGCTATCGCAGTAGAGCAGGACCAGAGCATCGAGGGAGGGTGCCACTCCGAGCTCGATGATGAATTTTCTTAGCCACACAGCTTCCTTCGCGGCATCCGATGCTGTGATGTACTTCACCTCACAAACAGAGTCTGTCACAGTATGCTGCTTGAAACTCTTCTAGTAGATGGCTCCATCATTCAAAATAAAGATATAATCTGACATGCTTTTGCTGTCATCATGGTCAGATTGAAAGTTGGAGTTTGTGAACCCCACAAGTTTCAGATCTGACTCGCCATAAACCAACCATTGATCCTTAGTATTTCTCAAATACTTAAGGATGACTTTAACCACTTTCCAGTGATTTTCTCCAGGATTAGATTGGTATCTACTCACTACTCCTATTGAGTATGCCACATCTGGCCTTGTACATGTCATGGCATACATGATAGATCCCACAGTCGAAGTATATGGAACTCTACTCATACGCTCTCTCTCTTCAGAAGTTATCAGACAATCCTTCTTAGAAAGAGAAATTCCATGGTCTATCGGTAGATAACCCTTCTTGAAATTCTCCATGCTGAACCTCTTCAGCACAGTGTCTATGTATGTGGACTGGGATAACCCAAGCATCCTTTTAGATCTATCCCCATAGATCTTCATCCCTAGGATGTAGGATGCTCCACCCAAGTCCTTCATGGAGAACTGCAATGACAACCAAACTTTTATTCCCTGTAGTGCGGGGATGTCATTCTCGATTAAGAGAATGTCATCCATGTACAAGACAAGGAATACCACAACTGGACCATTTCCCCATTTATAGATGTAGGGCTCTTCTCCATTCTTAATGAAGCCACACGTTTTGATCACCTTATCAAAATGCATGTTCCAACTCCGAGAAGCTTGCTTCAATTCATAAATGGATCTCTGAAGCTTGCACGCCTTGGACTCATCTGTAGATGTAAACCCCTCAGGTTGTATCATATACACCTCTTCGATCAGCTCTCCATTCAAGAAAGTTGTTTTTAAATCCATCTGCCAGATCTCATAGTCCAGATGGACAGCTATTGCAAGCATTATCCGAATGGATTTGAGCATTGCCATAGGGGAGAACATCTCGTCATAGTCAATACCATAATGTTGACGATACCCCTTGACAACTAGATGGGCTTTATAGGTCTCCACCTTTCTGTCTGCACCCCTCTTCCTTTTGAAAACCATTTACACCCAATGGGTTTAATCCCTTTAGGTGGGTCAACCAATGTCCATACATCGTTGACCTTCATGGACACCATTTGGATTTCATGGCTTCAAGCCATTTCTCAAAATCAGATCTCTGCATTGCATCCATATAGGTGATCGGATCCTCATCATTCTCATCGAGTTCGATGGAATCATCATCCCGGATCAAGAAATCATAGTATCTGTCTGACTGATGCGGTACTCTATCGGATCGCCTTAATGGTGTAGGTACATTGGGCTCCAGATCTAATCTAATCAAATCCGACTCAGGTTCAGCTATTGGTGTTGGTCCTTCTACCTGTTGAACTTCATCAAGTTCAACCTTAGAGGCAACGGTTCCTTCACCAAGGAACTTCTTTTCTAAAAAAGTTACCTTAAGGCTGACGAACACCTTTTGTTCATCAGTATGGTAGAAAAAATATCCTTTGATATCTTTGGGGTACCCTATGAATGTGCATTTATCAGATCTAGGTGTTTAAAATTTTGTTGGATTCTGGTGGCACAGCGAAAGGGTTAGGTGTTTAAAATTTTTATTCAAAACACCCAATGCACCGGAAGCCCTAATGCCTAGAAACTCTTGACTATAATAATCAAAGCATAATAAATATAAATTAGGATAAGAAGAATATCTATAGTGCTAATCTCAATTTCTACAAGACGTCCAAGTGTCCACCCTCCAATGGTGATCTACACAAAATTGAACCAAAGACAGTGCTCTTTCTTCACCTTGCTTCAAGAGTTCTAGCTCCTAGAACTCGACTAGCCTCGTACCGATCAAGTTTCTTCAAGAACCTGACCTCACCCTCTTAGAACCTCCTTTGGACTTCTGATTCTCCTTCTTTAGGACCCTTACAACCCTAGTTAGGATCAGATAAGGCTTTGTCTTAAATTTTAAAGCCTTGTCTTAAATCCCAAAGCCTTGTCCTAAAACTAAGATAGGTTGTAAGAAAGAAAAAAGAGCAACAGGAGAGAAATTGGAAATCCCTCTTCAATTCATCAGATACCCAGCATCTCGACCTATTTATAGCCACTAGAGGGATACCAAAAGAGAGAGACATGCCTTATCCAAAAGGCATATCTGATCTGATTATCAGAGATAAGAGTTCCTTCAAGCAGAAGGACTCTTATCCATGATACGTGGATCAGCACCCTGGTCTGCACGTGTGCAACCAAAGAAGGGATGTTTTCACATCCCTTCTTAAATCAAAAAAATCTTCCAAAATTCATGTGATTTGAGGATTCAATATAGATTCCAAAAAATTAAAAATAGTGATGAAATTCTCATAGAAGGATGCTATCTTTACACCTCTTCATGCAAGTACTGATCACCGCATGCGCAAGCATCAGGACCGACTTATGGCATCTGTTTGGTATCTAGATAAGTCTGAAAAAATTTCAGAAAAAATATCAAACATAGCTTATCAAATGTATAATGTTATCACCAAAAATCATTCTAATCTAAAAGCATTGGATAGGGAGAAGGACTCTCCAAATTATGGAGAGATGCAACACTTCTGCGCACGCATGCGAGACATCCTTCTTTTTCTAATTTTTTCTCTTCCTCAAAAATTCAAGAAAAAATATATATCATACTTTAAGATATGTACCAGAGGATGGAAAATGATGTGAGCTACCACACATAATTTTAATCCCATAAAAAATAATACTTTTTCTTCTACCCAAGCCAATACTTGTATGCAGAACCTATTTTGCACCAAGAGTCCACCAGAACTTGGACTCTTCATAATTGGTGTTAACATGAAATGTGGTGCCCCAATTTGGACTATTTCTAGGTGATATGACCTGACCCAAATGTCTACCAAATTGGACTAGCTAATTAGCAAGGGATGGGACCAAATTGGTCTCCAAAGGAGCAAGGTTTTCATATGTGCTAGCATGCTTACCCGAACCCTAAATGAATCCAAAATTCCAATCAACCTTTTTCAAAAGGGTCCTTGGCTAATTTTTATATGTATATGATCCATTGGGTTCCACATCTAGCTAGTAGTAGGTCTAGGTATAAGTTGACCAAATTTGATTATTTCAATCTAATCGATTTTGGTCCAATCGAGCTAATCTGAGTTTAATAATTAGAATCATTTCTAATTGGCAATCGAATTAAACTCTTTAATTCGGTCAAAAACCTACAAGTCAAGATTGACGTCTAGCAACGTATCATGACTATCCAAAAGATGTGAAATTTGATGAAAATACCAAATCTACCCTTTAGTAGTAAATTACCATGCAATTCAATACTTCGATCATCCTTGCACCCTGAATATGTTCATGAGTATGGAATCATGTCAAACTCAAACATATATTCATATCGATTCTCAATTAACCAATAATGACTCTAATGAAGAAGCATTAGAAACTCTTTCTAATCTCCTTCCTGCTTTTGGCCAAAAGACTTTTTTGAGTCATCTAGGATTGAGAATACACAGGATGCGATCTCCTCTTACTAGGAGTGATCGATTCCATAGTGACCTACTCACAACCTTCATACACACTCCACCATATCCAGAACACCTCGTACATATCTTAATGCCATGCTTAGGTATGAATCAAAATATAGATTCATGTGCACAAGATTCTATGGTGGTTTCAGGTCTAAGGATCACTTGCACAACTCTCACTTAGAGAACCATCTTTGACATGCAAATAAGGCTTCCATTAGATATTCTCTTTCATCGAATCAATTCAGTGGACTCATTTTCAAATGAGCATCCACATCCTTGTATTAGTGTCCCACACAAGTGGCTAGTGAGATCTGCCACCCTCTCCATTGAATATACATAGGATGTGCCAGTCTATCTGGAACATTGATCCCCGACTCAATGCTCCTACGACCAGAAATATTTAAGATTAGAATTTTAGGATTTTAGGTCTCACTAGCATGACCCATTCATGTCTCCTAAAATTATTATCCTAATCTTTGGGGTTCATCATAATCTTAGATATATTAAGATGCAGCTAATATGATGAATCAATATCTCAAATAATAAATATCGTTTCATGAGTTGAAAAATTTTAAAAAAAGTCCCATCATGACACACTTACGATTGGCTTATAGGACACTCTTCTTTCACCTTCTACCTGTTGAACTTCATCAAGTTCAACTTTAGAGGCAACGGTTTCTTCACCAAGGAACTCCTTTTCTAAAAAGATTGCCTTAAGGCTGACGAACATCTTTTGTTCATCAGTATGGTAGAAAAAATATCTTTTGGTCTCTTTGGGATACCCTATGAATGTGCATTTGTCAGACCTAGGTCTAAGTTTATCTGTAACTAACCATTTGACATAGGCCGGGCACCCTCAGTCCCTAAGGTGTGAAAGTGCTGGCTTACGTCCTGTCCATATCACATATGGAGTCTTAATTACAGACTTACTTGAAACCCTATTTAACAGATAACAGATCAATTTGAGTGCATATCCCCAGAAAGATATCGGCAAGCTAGCAAAATCCATCATTGATCGGACCATATCTAATAGAGTCTGATTTTCCTTTCAGACACACCATTATGCTATAGTATTGCTGGAGGAGCCCATTGAGAGAAAATCTCATTCTCTCCTAGATATGTGAGAAACTCACCAGAAAAGTATTCCCTCTTCGGTCAGACCGAAGAGTTTTAATACTCTTCTCAGTTTATTTTTCTACTTCACTTCAGAATTGTTTGAACATTTCAAATGAATCCGACTTATGTTTCATCAGATAGACACATCCATATCTAGATAGATCATCTGTGAAAGTGATAAAGTAGAAATATCCACCTCTAGCACTCGTGCTTATGGGCCCACATACATCAGTATGTACTAGGCCCAAGAGCTCAGTAGCTCGCTCACCTTTTCCAATAAAAGGTGACTTGGTCATTTTATCAAGAAGATAGGACTCACAGGTTGGAAGTGATTCACAATCACTGACTTCAAGGATTCCCTCTTGAGTCACATGTTTATCCTATTTTTGTTTATATGACTTAGTCAACAGTGCCATAAGTAGATATCTGATACACTATCTAATCTAGGGGGCTTGCCAGTAGAATAGAATACGTTAACAGGTTGTGATACATATACACACCATTGTTCAAATGTTCACAAAAAATAGTAACACCATTCATAATGATATTACAAACTTGTTTCTTTATTGAAATTTTATAATCATTTTTGGCTAGAAGGCCTATAGAAATGATATTTAAAAAGAAACTGGGATAGAAATGACAATCATTAAGAACAACGGTATGGGACTGAAATACAAGTTTCAAGATTCCTAATGCTAGAACTGAAACTAGTCTTCTATCTCTAACATTCAGGAACCTCTCGCCTTGCTCGAATCTCCTACTGATCTGCAACCCCTGCAATGAATTGCAAATATGGTAAGGGCTATCGGTATCCAATATCCAGTCAGTTATATCACAAATAGAGAAATTGTAAGAAGTTATCGTATAAATATCTTGCCCAGCAATAGCTTGATTCTTTCTCCACCTGTTCGGGTCTAGGGAGGCAATGTACTGAGGACAGTTCCTCTTCCAGTGCCCCTGCTTCTTGCAAAAGAAGCATTCAGCTTGACTCTTATCGGGCTTGATCTTTCTGGTCTGGCCCTGCACTGATATCCCGGCCTGAACTTGCACCTTCTTCACTTTCTTCTTCTTGTTCTTCTTTCCTTTCTCAAAGGATCGAGAACCAGAAGACGAACCTCCCACTAAGTTCACCGATCCCTTGTGGAGTTGGTGATCCTTCTCAAAGTTCTGAAGCAACCCCAGTAATCCGTGGTACTTTACTTCAGGCTTTGTCATTCTATAATGAGTGAGGAATGGGAGATAAGACTTGGACAGTGAGTTCAGTATTGCATCCTTCCCAAGCTGCTCATGCAAGGGAAAGCCGAGCTTGCTCAAATGCTCCATCAGCTCGATCATGTATTACATGATCAGTGATAGAGGCACCATCCCGCATTTTGGCGTTGAAGATGGCACAACTTGTCTTATGCCTCTCTATATCATTGGGTGTACCAAAGGCATCCTCCAACACTTGAAGCAAGTCTTTTGACTGAGCTGTCTCAAATCTATGACTGAACTTATTGCTCATGGTAGCCAGCATGATGCAGTGCACTGTGATCCGATCACTGAGCCACTTTTGGTAAGTATCTCAGACTGTTCCACATGCATTGGTAGCTGGCTCTTCAGGTGCAGGATCCGTTATCACATATAGGATCCGCTCATGCTCTAGGACTATCTTCAACTTTCGATACCAGCTACCGAAGTTGGATCCCACCAACTTATCATTGTCCAACAATGATCAGAGTGATAGGGAAGTGGCCTTATCTTGCACAAAGAAAAACCATAACCTAATTAGTAATTGATTCATTAAACCTAAAGATTTAGACTTTAATCAAAAGGTTTCTCCTACTATTTTATTCGAATTGGTAGCCTCTACCTCCAATTCGAGGAATTACCCTAATTTCTTAGTGGATACTAAAAGCCACTTAGACTGCACATAAGCCCAACTTTGGTTGGCCAACCTATGTACATCTAAGGGTAGGTTCATAACCAATGATTTCTCTAAATAATTTCTAATAATTTTATTTTTATCCCAGTCCCTAATCAGTAGACTTTGGCCTTCACTGAAAAGGTCTAGTTAGGTCCAACTATTAACATGACCATACTTGGCCCATCTAGCCAATGAATGATTAGGCCCAACTTTGGTTGGCTAATCTAACCACCATTTAGAAAGATGCAGTTAAGAAATCATATTATGAATGACAATTCCATCAGCCGATAAGCACCAGGCCTTTGGGCCTCCAATGATTATCCAACTGATGGACCCATTATTATCTACTTAATGGAAGGATTTGATCTAGTTATCACCATAACTATTTTATTTTAAGGATCTAATAATTTTAGAGAATTTAATTGATTTAGAGGATGAGGTAGATGAACCAGCTTATCATGATCCTCCCACTGGCTTCACCAAGTCAGCTTAAGGGAGACCATCAAAAGGGCTGGTCTAGGAGCACCTAAATCAGTCACACTGATTTACCTAGCTGACATGGGTCAGCTCGAATAGTCAAGTGATCCAATCAAAATATAATTTCACCAAGAGGTCAGATAAGTTCAATCGATGAAAAGATCTGCCAAAGCTTGCCTTAGACACCATCAGAAATGGCCAGGTAAGCAGGTTGCCAATTAAAAACCACCGGTCTGGTTTATTTTAGACACCAACTGGTTTAATTAGTTTCGATTAGATCAACCTAACAGTTTGTGCTAGACCGCTTAGCCAAGAATCAAGTCTATTTGGTTCTCATTAAAGACATGGATTTGACCAACTACAACTATTGTAATTGATCTAGAGAATCCTTGACCTAATCTAAGATAACAATTGATTAGATTTAATCAATTCTCTAATTAAGTCCATCTTTAACCTAACCTTAGGTCTAACCCAATTAATGGACCTAATTTCCACTAACCCATTAACCTAATGTGTTATGGTTTGTGTCTTAGGTTCTTCAATTCACAATCCTAGAACCTAATCAAATAACTTCTTAATTCTCAATTAAGTTTTGGGCTGAGGGTTGGGATTCGGCTTTTTGAAAATAATTTTCATGTTTGTAAAATATTTTTACAACATAATTCTACCAACCAAGTTACATGTTTAATTCATAATCAAAATGAAAGTGAAATGAGCATGAAACTACTTTAGATCTAATCTAAATAGGTTCATGTAATTGAAACAATTTCAACTTTAAACTGCATAAATTTTTCAAACAAATATATGATGGTTCTTTGCACGAAAATTATTAACAAAAAAATTTTATTTTAGATTTAAATATCTTTTAAATCTAATAAATTATAAATTTAATCTAGATCATATCTAATAAATTTATGATTAAAGATAGATCTACACGAACTAGGACAACCTTTGCACTGTAAGGGGTAAACCTTACAGCAGGACAACCTACAGTTCATGATTGATCCAAAAATTTTAATTTTAGATTTAATAATTAGATTAAAAATTATATATAATCTAAAAAATAATCTATGTATGGATAAATAATCATGTAATAAATAATCCGGCTCTGATACCAATTGATGGAACCAGATCTAAGGTTTCAAGATTAGATCTTGAAACTTTTTCAAGATCAGGCAGTGGAAGACTAAAATAAATTAAAATTTATCTTATAAAATTAGAAAATCCTTAGATCTAAGATTCTATTACATGATTATTATATGGTATTAAATAAAAAATAAAATATAAAGAGCAAGAACTACATGTTGATCATATCAACATGTTTCTATAGTACATCTAATGTATGTAAAATATAATAGACCAGATCTATTACCTTACAAGTTAGACATTCTAACTTTACTAATCCGGGCTTGAGGATGATGTTGTGAGCTGCACACATATCTGATCTCTAAGAGTCATCCACATGAGCCGATGAATGACGATCAGAAGTCCTGGTCCAGAAAATCAGCACAGTATGCTAGTACTGCGTTGATCCTTCTTCGATAGTCGATCAGATGCCTTCTTCTTCTTGATTTAGACTCTTCCAAAGATGAGAAGTAAAGAAGGAGTTTTAGATAAGACACTCTCAAAAAACTTACAGATGGAGGAAGGGAAGGGATGAACCCAGCAACTCTAGAAGATGACCCTCTTCTTCTTCTCTTTGCTCTAACCCAGACACCTAGTTTTGTATCTATTAGATCTCCATGGCCCAAGATTCTTTCTCCTTGATTTTTGGATATCCTAAATATCTCTCAATTCTTTATGTTTCATGAAAATTTTATGAAAAATTTTATTTTAAATAGAGAGATATGAAGAGTCCTTGTCTAGGTCAAATACCTAGTCAAGGATTATCCAAACAAGGCAAGACAAGGGGTGCCCAACTCTTGGGCATCCCCTCTTTCTTTTTTTACCATTGAACACCAGCAAAGGATGCATATTATGTGCCATAAAAGTCATGAAAATCTCAAAAAAAATTTAGATAAAATCAGTGCCACAAGGAAAGAGTTTTGGTTTCCTAAAATTGTATCTCATAGAATTTGAAATCCAAACTAATTTTTATTTTGACTTGGGCATGCGTGAAGACTTGGGAGAGAGGGTTTTATGACACAAAATAAGAGAGAGTGAGCATGGGATAAGAGAGAGTGGGCGTGGGGGCTAAGGTGGTGCACGGTGGAATCCTAGTCTTACTAGGATTCAATCTATGACTTATTCAAATTTGGTTTTTCAAACCAAATCAAATCAAAATTAAATCAATCTAATTAAAATAGATCTTAACTCAATTAAGAGTCTAATTTAATCAGATTAAATTACATTTAAATCTAATTTAATTTTTAATCAAATAAGAAATTAGGTTGATCCAAGTCCTATTTGAACTAGGACTAGTTTTTCCTTGCACTTGGCTTATCCAATAAACCAATTAGACTTGATCCAATCAAGTCCAAACTAAATCTAATTAAATAATATTCAATTAGACTTAATCTTAATTTATTGGCTTAATCAAATTAAGCTAATTAGCAATTGAATTGCTAATCGATCCTCTTGCAACACTTGCACTAGGTTAAATGTCAATCGTATTAATCGTTTAACCCTAGAATGATTCTTAATCATTGATCAACCATCCGATTGGATCGTGAACTCTAATATGTGTGACCTCATAGGTTTGAACCTAAGTCGGTAGTACAAGAATAAATTTTTATACCAATCAAAGTGACCATCTAGCAATGGTACCCGATGGTCGGATTGGTCGAATGTGTAGAACAACATCCTTAGAACCCATGCGGATATAGTTTTCATATAATTCATCTCCTTGACCAAAATGCTCATAGGATACCTCAGAGTTCAACTGTCAACTTTGATCAGGTTGTCCACATTGTATTTCAAAATATCAAATCCATCTGATGGATTATCCTGGCCAAGGTTTTGCTAAATTGAAATACAGCGACCATTCTTCTCCAACTCTTGAAGTGGTCAATCCCATCTTGATCACACTCTGACTTCGTAAGTACTTGACTGTGCTCAAAAACCTTCCATCACTGAATTAGAAATTCAGTTAGTCCAGTACCAAAGCACAGTGAGTTACTTGCAAGTCACTGAGGCGATCTCAGGTCTCAGGGACACTTATACCTATATCCCATCAGAGACATTTTCGACAGCAGAATACTCTAGAGTTGGTCAAGTTCAATGATGATGTACCCTTAGATCTCATCTGTATGTCATACCAGTATCTCCACACTCCTTGATTAAGAGGGCAACCAACCCATATGGCCTACAGTGATCTATGTTCGATAGAGGCTATCGTACTTCTTAATAACCTATCATTTGATCGTGAACAGTTTTAAGGACTAATCGATAAATCTTCTCTTTATCGAACCTAAATAGTCCTAAGGACTTCATCATAACAATGAAGTTCATGAGAAGATAAAAACTTATGATGAAAATACCAAAAATATATTTTATTTATTAACAAATCAATTACAATACAATGTTGCTTAACCGTCAACAGATTGACGATTGACTTTTGGGACATATTTTTTAACATCACCATGTAAATGATAATGAATTAAATCCAAAATGGTAGTCATTGAGGTTAGGTGCCCACGGCCTCAATGCAACTTTTGCACCATTGTCGACTCAAAAGAGTCACTTCATCTTTTCTCAATCCTCATTCTTTTTTAGACCCTATATTAAAGTACGTAATATGCACTAAAGTCTAGTAAAAAAGAAAAAATTATAAAATTAAATTTTGAGCAATTCGACATACCTTCTAAAGGTATGTAAATATTTTTTTAGGTTCTCCAGGTATGTACCTCTGAACTTTTCAAGGTCCTTTAGTTACTAGCATATTGACCAATTCAGTTAAAGTGCTATAATATTTATTCATATAATAGTTTCTTAAACTATCCGTATGAATCAAAAATTATAGGATCAAATCTATTAGCAATTTCTTATGCATAGCCATGTCGAGCTTCTTAAGCTCTTCAATATCTTTGATCATCAATCATGGACAAACTGCCCATTATGCATCTCATGCATTGTGCGATTCTGATCATCTCATAACTATTGCAGATAAATTAGCATATCATTGACAGTCTACATGTCCTTTTGCATATATTAGATTTCATCAACTATGGAGTTCAATTTATAGTACCTAACCTAATTGTCAATATCCAATCATTTGTCAAGTATAGCTCGTTGACTATAGATTAGACAAGCTGATGACATTGGATTAATCTGGTCAAGAATCATGTTTTAATTTTTAAAAGCTAAGAACTATTCTTAAATTTCTGAGCCAGAATATGTAGTTTATTTTGATTAAGTAGTTGATATTTAGGATTCGATCTAGAGGGTTGGAAGCTGACAGAATTGACCATAGAGAGTAAAGATTTAATTAGATAATTATACTTATAATAGTTTGTTCTAAAGATTTTAAAAATAAACATAGGCTCTCACTAATTTTTTGAGTCTCTCACACTCCTTGGGTGGAGAAACAAAAATTCTAACACAATAAGTGGTTTTAGTGGGTGCTACGGTCCCATCGATGTATGGCACCTCATCTAACATTTATTGATGACACGTATACCAATGCATGGATAACTCTTTGTCCAGATGCTTCTCCAAGCATATTGCAGTGACTTAGTCTCTAAGTCCTATGGCCTCACCTAACAGTTATTGGTATATTTTTTAGTTAAGTCCAACCCATCGTTCACTAGCAAGTGCAAAGCCATCATTGGATCCCTCACCTAACAGTTATTGGGTCAAACCCCATCTTTACCTCAGAGCATCTAATGCCAATAAAGTGGTTGTGCCTTCCCAATACAATCGAACACTATAACCAGCCAAGAACGATCAACACCAGAAAAAGCACCCGCATCTCTACAATGGTGGAAGACCAGTAGATTTAATATTTCATGAGGAGATTTGGTTCATGTCTCTTTTAATTAGTCACATATATCTGATATAATGACTAATCTGATTTAGGTCAACACATTCCATGTCTGACCAACCTAGTCGGCATGAGTGAACCCGGGTCAACAAGTAACTTAATACAAAATATAATCTTCCAAAATGGTCAGATAAGTGAAGATGAGTGGGGGTCCTCCTAGATCAGACAATGAAACCAATTAAAGAACCACCATCTAATACTTGCCTTGGATACCAAATTGGTTGATTAGAATCAATTAGGTTAACCTAAAGATCCAAGCTCGAACTGCTGAGCCAAATTCGGTCTTGACTTAATCAATTCACATCATATGTGAATCAATTTGACCAACTACAACTAAATTCAATTTTGAAATCTTTTGATCTAATCCCAACCAACTCTTGATTAGGTTCGATCAACTACTCAAAATCGAAAAGGGTTCTAATCTGATCTAATCAATGACCCTAGTTGTAGTTTAGTCTCTAAACCTAATTTGTTCAACCCATATCCAAAAATCATATTATATGCATTAAAATTTAGATCTTAAATTCATAATTTTATATCTTATAATTTCAAATCTTATTTCTCAATTAAGTGCATTATATATATGGGTTTAAGTTTAGATCTCAAAATAATTTCTAATCTAAACAATTTGTATTGTATCTCGTATAATTTTACTATCTGCAGAATCAAGTCGACTCACCCTGGTATATGAATCAACTTGTCACAGGGAGTTGACACAACACTGAGATAAATAGAAACCTATAGATGTGGCTTGCATAATTAAATCGGCTCATCAGGAAATGAGCTAACCTATCAGGGTTTCGAGTTGAGTCCAACAAAAATGAGTTAACTCACAAGCACTCGAGTCGATCCAATTAAGAATCGAATCGACTCCACAGGCATGCCAGTTACAGTTTCATGGTTTCATGCAAATAGAACCCAAGATTTTGGATCTAGGGTTTGCAGAAATTAAGTTTTAGATCGTGTATCAAAATAATATATCATATATAATATTTAGCGATCTAAAATATATAAAAAATACATGCATAATATGATTTAAATCTAAAACATGTATCATATATAATTTTTTATTTGCTATTCATCTTTATGAAAAACATCACAGTCGGTATCCCAATATGTCATAAGAGAGAACTCATTGAATGAGTAAGAGAGGGACGTTAATCCCTTCATCTTTCTATGACCGGACGATCATGGTGATTATCCCAATTCAATTACTTAGCTACTAAAAGATTAATCTAATATATCACATTTGTAATCAATTAAAATCAGATCTAATTATCTTTCACATGAACAATAATATTGAATCTATGCATGTAAGAAAAAAATTTCAGTAATCATACTATATTCAAATTAAATCTTAATTAATATATTCAGATCTAAAACTAATTTCAGATCTGAATAACTCATAATTTATTTCAGATCTGAAATAATTTTAGATCCAAAATAATTATGTAATCATATTATAGCATGTAGAAAAATTAGATCTAACATTAATCGATGTTCTACATCATTCTAGGACAACCATTTAATATAATAAGATTATGTTAGGGCAATCTTATTTTAGAATGATGTTGATCATCTTATTAACCTTCAAATCTAATTTTTGCAAATCAAATTTTAGATCTGAGAGATTTTCATGTTCATATCAAAACCAGGCTCTGAAACCATTGTTAGAAGATGTTATGATTTTGTACGTATAGTTTCAAAATTTTTCTAAAAATTTATGCACTGAAGTTAATAAATTAAAATATTTTTAATTTAATCATGTACCAGATCTGATTTGAAAACTATAGCTAGGATCTTGACATAAATATGCTACCACGATTTGAAATCTAAAAAAGAAAACAAACATTACTAAAATCAAAACGGAGATTAGATCTCCATACCTTTGAATCTATGGATGTCCGGGGTTCTGATCATAGCTGTGCACACACCCGACCTCTACTGGTATCTAGACAGAGATACCTGATCAGAGCACTGGGATCATTGATGTGCTAGCACCTTATAGATCTCGCTCCTCAGCCTTGGGTCTGCATCTCTTTTTCTAGATCTCGAAGGAGATCGCTGCATGAACTCCTTCGCGTAGATCCATCATGATCTGAACCAGATCACCAAGAAAGAAAAAAAAAATCCTTCTTCTCTTCTTCTCTCTCTTTTTCTCTCTTAGATCCGATCTTTATCAGATTTGGGCATTGGTGATGAAGGAGAGAAAGAAGAGGAGGCATAGGGAAGGAAGTTGAGAAGAAGTTCCGGTGTCTCCAATGAAGTCGTCCCCTTTTTTAATGCCAAAAAACTCACACCCCCAATATTTTGTTGCACAAAATCATGGTTTCCTTACATCCCATATCAGATAACATTTGATCTAAATCAGATCTTATCAATATCTGGAAACAGAGGAGAAGGGGTGGTAATGAAGAAGAAAAAATCTCAAGCTACTACCTAGCTCACGCCCAGCTTTTCTTCAAAGCTTTTGTCGCACAAAAAAAAATCCCACACCCCTTTTCTAATCTAATTAGAAAGTTCTCTTGATAAGGTATCTATTCAAATCATATTTGGATAGTTGTCTTAGAAGAAAGAGAGTCCCGAAAGGATGGGGCACCAACTATTGGCACCCCTCTTCTCTTCACGTGTGCAAGAAAATAAAGGGGCATGTCTCAACGGATGCCCTCCCCTTCTTGGCATAAAATTTGGAGAGAGAGAGAGTCTCAGAGAACTTGAGCTCTCTGAGTCATGGTTCATCTAGATCAAATTGGGTTTTAATCAGATTCAAATCGAGTCCGAATCGAGTCGAATTCGAAAGGCTGTCAAGCTTGATTCAATCAAATTTGAAATCTAAATCTGATTTGGACAATTAAACTTAATTAGCATTAAATTAAATTAAGTCTAATTAAATTAAATTAAATTTAAATTAATTAAAACTTAATTCATAATTTAATTAGTCTCAATAAAATTATAACATTTGTAATTAAGTCCCTACACTAATAATTAGCAGTTGCCAAAGCTGTAACGCTTACAAATTAGCAGTTTATAGAATTCAAATTATCAATCGATTGATAATTCGAATATGATTCAAGCCACTGATCAGGTTATGCTCTTTTTGTATAAGATCCCTCAGATTCTATTCTATCTAATAGTGGGACATATTGTGATATCTATCACAGTATCATCGAAACTCTTTTTGATGGGCTGAAATGATTCCAACTCACCTCAATAAAGATCGTTGATCCGAAAATGATCTTAGTGAGTTCTCACGATCCATCAATGATGCCTAACAGCATGTAGTGGCAATTCAGTAGAATGAAAAAGATGAACCCCTAGATACAGTTATAGTCTGATATAATTCCTTTATCATGAGTCCCGACTTGACGGAGGTCATGGAGAACTCGTCAAACTCCATCGTCAGTCATATGTAAAATTGACTTGACTCGAGTTCATCTGTGAATCTCATGAAAACTCTTTTTCAATATTCACACTTACTCTGATTAGAGATTTTCTGAATTCAGTCTTATGAATCGCATAGGACTTCTCATTTTCTATCAAGATCGATAGATTCCATCTAGGTGCATCCTACACCAAAATAGTGAACCTGAACCTACAATAGCCAACATACACAGCAAAGATCCGAATGACTAGGGATCAAGAGAATGTGAAGTCAAACTAAGTAGCCTCACTGCGAATAGCCAATACACTGTAGGTCAAAAGACCAGGCATGCCACTACAGCATCGGGAAGACCACTGACGAGTGAGTAGACATCCAAGTAATTTTTCATGTTGGTCATGCTCAATGCAAGTTGTTTTCTTACAATCACCTGCACTCTCATCCCAGTGTCTCTATACTATAGACTCGAGACTCATCTACCCTAAAGGAAGATGATCCACGCATCGATCTTGAATGGATTGATTACTGTCATTCGTAATGATGCTTCAATTAGGAGTATTTAGAAATTAACCACTAATGATATATGTCTCAAATTTTCAACACTTTGAGAATATACAAAATCATGTTTATTAATTTTTAGGACAAATCATAGACACAAAAGACATGATTGGTTGTAAAAATTGCCCATCAAGTACAAATCATATCTTAGAGAAAAGTATGTGTCAGCCAAGATTGGCTTCTAGGACACACATCTAATGCGAAGATCATCGACCCATGATAAGGTGATGAGTTCTAAACTCAATTGATGTGATCTAAAAGTTAGATCTGATTCAGGACATCGATATAATCAATGCTATTTTTTATTTTATATCAAATTTTATATGTAAAATTTTTATGTCATAGATTCTTAACAGTAGTTTAGATCTGATCCAAAGAATATATAGAAGATTAAAGTGTTTAATCTTTTATTTTTTGCTATAAAATTTTAAAAATATATGCTTTAAACTACCCATTTTTCTAGTACAAGCTGGTAACACAGGTGCATCTTGGTCTAGGTTATGGATTAGTTTCTCGAAATTGAGTATGATTTTCAAATTTTGAAGTCAGTCTTTGTAGTTCATTCTGATCAACCTATTTGTGTCAAAGATATGAGCTAAGGTTTTGAAACTCGACATGGTTATCTACAGAGAGAATAATTTTTAGTTAGGTATTTGTACTTATTAAATATTTATTCTAGAGACTTTAAAAAATAAATAAAGACTCACTATTTTTTTAAATCTCCCACACTCCTCGGGTGGAGAAATAGAAATCTATACGTGATTGATTTTTAGTGGGTACTACAGTCCTACTGATCCATACACATCTCACCTAACAGTTATTGGTGAGTATAGATCAATGAGTGGACAACACCTTGTTCATTGCTTCATTAAGTATGATGTAGTGGGTTTGGTCTCTAAGTCCTGTGGCCTCACTTAACAGTTATTGACACATTTTTTAGTTAAGTCAGACCCATCATTCACCAACGGATGCAAAACTATCATTGGGACCCTCACCTAACAGTTATTGAGCCCAACCCCATCTCTACCCCAGGGCATCAAATATGAATAGAGTGGTTATACCTTCTCGATACAACTAAACCACTGTAACCAACCGAGAATGATCAATGCTAGGAAGGCACCCGCATCTTTACAACGACGGAAGATCTCTACATTTAATATTTAGTGAGAAGACCTAGGTTTAGATCTCTTCTAATTTAGCAAATATTACATCCGACTGATCAAGTTCAGATCAACACATCCATATGTCTGACCTATCTAGTTGGCATGGGTGAACAGAGTCAACAAGTAATCTAGCATGAAACTGAACCTCCCAAAATGGCCAAATAAGTTAAGATGAGTGGGGCTCCCACCGTGGCTTTTCTTAGACACCGATAAATTGGCCAGGTCAGACAATGAAACTAATTAAATAACCACCATTTAGATATTTGCCTTAAATACTAATTGATCGATTAGAGTTAATCAAGTTAACCTATTGAAATGGATCTGAACCACTGAGTCAAATTTGGTCTTGAGTCAATCAATTCATATCAAAATATAAATCAATGTGACCAACTATAACTAAACTCAATTTTGAGCCCTTTTGATCTAATCCTAACTAACCATTGATTAGGTTCAATCAACTACACAAAATCGACAATGGATTCTAGCCTGATCTAATCAGTTGACCCTAATTATAGTTTGATCACTAGACTTAATTGTTCAACCCATACCCACATACAATAATATAATTCTCAAATTTTAAAAATATTTTTTAGATTATGTTTCATTGCATGCATTAGTGGCTTATTGTTAGAAAATTAGACAGGCAGCATATGTATATTTCAAAACTCTTTTGAACGTAACGGAAAAACAAATGGGTTAAACCCTTTAACCCCACATGCACAAGATCAAATCTAATCCTACCCAAGCCCAGGAGAAAAATAAACATATAATCAAAAATTTAAAAATAAGTATGAGATCGAATCTCAATACCTTAGCATGGGTGGATATTCACCATAATCGATAATCACAGATTCGTAGATGCTCGAGCCGCACACATGTGCAGCCTCTACAGGTATCCATCGAGATCAATGTCAAACTGATCTTTTTGTAATAGATTCTTCTTCTTCAAATAGAATCTCAGCCTTGAGAACTTTGATCAACTCCTTGATCTAGACTGCGAGATCAACTCCTTGATCTACAGTCTTCTTCTTCTGTTCCTCATTCTTCGCTCTTGAAGACAAATCATCTCTACCTTTTGGTGTGTGGAAAGTGGGACGCCGGGCATGGAAGGAGAAGAGGAAGGAGGGGAGGCATGGAGAAGGGAGAGGGAGACTTTTGGTTTCATAAAATTATATTACTTAGAAACCCTAAAAGACCTTCTCTTTATATAGGCTCTACTTTGACTCAAAAGAGGAATCCAATTATTTTAAAAAGACACATCCTTATCTTATAAGAATATTTGACCTTTTTAATCTGATTTTTTCTCAATAAAATTAGATATAATTGGCATATTACCAGCCTTTTAAGGTAGGTACAAGGGGTGCCTCAAGGTATATAAGTCAGGTAGTTGGGGCGCCAACTCTTGGTGCCTCACATTAGGGTTTTGATCAAGAGAGGGGGCATGGCCCCTCTCTCCCTCCTCCATGCCATGCCTGTGGGCCCCTCTTGCATTATCCATGAGATTTACGCCACATGGTCATGCCAAAATAAATGTAGGCACCACCCATTCTTCCCATTTATTCCACACACACACTTAGAGATAATTAGGAGATAATGAAGAGATAATGTTAGGATAATTTATCCCAACTCATTGACATAATTCAATCCTCTTGGGCTCACAATTAAGAGCCCACTTAAACTCTAATAGATTTAGATTAGGTTCAAGGCTATGGACTTGATCAAATCGAAGTTCTGAGAAGAATTAGGTTTAACCATGTGCTAGCATGATTTTCTTAAACCTAATAGAATTTCAATAAACCCTAACTCAATTGAAACTTCATAAGTCCAATAGGCAAATTCGAGTGATCCGATAGGTTTTATTCAATCTGGTAGTGAGATATACTGTGATCTTCATCATAATATCTTTCAAACTCTTTTCGATGGATTGAAATATTTTTAATTCTACCCTTTGAGGGCCATCGATCATCAAGATGACGTCCGATGAGTCTCACAATCCACCAGTAACACCTAACAGTATGGAGTGACAACCCAGTAGAATGAAAGAATGAACTTTTAGGTGCAGTTATCATATGATTCAGTCATTTTATCATGAGTCTCGACTTGACGGAGGTTATGGAGAACTTGTCAGACCTCATCGTTAGTCATACGCAAGATTGGCTCGACTCGAGTTCATTTGTGAATCTCATGGAAAAACTTTTCCAATATTCACACTTGCTTTGATCAAAAATTTTTTGAACTCAGTCTCGCGAATCGCATAGAACTTCTCTTTTTCTACCAAGGTCGATAGATTCCATCTAGGTACATCCTACTCCAAATAGTGATCTGAACCTACTGAAGCCAACATATACAACAAAGATCCAAATGGCTAGGGACCAATGGAATATGCAGTCAAACTCAATAGCCTTGCTGTGAATAGCCAATGACACCACAAGTCAAAGGATCACTCATACCATTGTAGCATCGAGAAGACCACTGATGAGTGAGTAGACATCCATGAATTCTCATTTTGGTCATGCTCAGTACAAATTATTCTTTAACAACCATCTGCATCCTTATCCCAGTGTCCCTACATTGTAGATCCAAGACTTATCTATTAAAAAATATGTCTCAAAAGCCAATCGTCAATCTGTTGATGGTTGAACAATCTTGTATTGTAATTGATTTGTTAATAAATAAAATATATTTTTGACATTTTCATCACAAGTTTTCATCCTCTAATGAACTTTATTGTTGTGATGAAGTCCTTAGGATTATTTAGGTTCGATAAAGAGAGGATTTATCGATTAGTCCTTAAAACTATTCACAACCAAATGATAAGCTGTTAATAAAGATGACAGCTTCTATCGAGCATAGGTCACTGCAGGCCATATGGGTTGGTTGTCCTCTTAACCAAGGAGTGTGGAGACACTGGTATGACATACAGTTGAGATATTAGGGTACATCATCATTGAATGTGACCAACTCCAGAGTTTTCTACTATCGAGAATATCTCTAATGGGATATAGGTATAAGTGTCCCTTAGACCTGAGATCGCCTCAGTGGCTTGCAAGCAACTCACTGTACTTTGATACTGGACTAACTAAATTTTTAATTCAATGATGGAAGGCTTCTGGGCACAGTCAAGTACTTGCAAAGTTAGAGTATGATTAAGATGGGATTGACCACTCCAAGAGTTGGAGAAGGATGAGTCGCTGTATTTTAATTTAGCAAAATCTTGGCCAGATAATCCATCAGATGAATTTGATATTTTGAAATACAATGTGGACAACCTAATCAGAGTTGACAGTTGAACTCTGAGGTGTTCTATGAGCATTTTGGTCAAGGGGATGAATTATATAAAAACTATATCTGCATGGGTTCTAAGGATATTGTTCTACACATTCGACCTATCCAACCATCGGGTATCATTACTAGATGGTCACTTCGATTGGTATAAAAATTTATTTTTATACTATCAATTTAAGTTTGTATCTATGAGGTCACAAACATTAGAGTTCATGATCTGATCGGATGGTTGATCAATGATTAAGAATCATTTTAAGGTTAAACGATCAATACGATTGATATTTAACCTAGTGCAAGTGTTGCAGAAAGATCGATTAATAATTTGATTACTAATTGGATTAATTTGATTAAGTCAAAGGGTTGAAATTAAGTTTAATTAAATATAATTTAATTAAATTTAGTTTGAACTTGATTGGATCAAGTCCAATTGATTTATTGGATAAGCCAAGTGCAAGAAAAAACTAGTCCTAGTTCAAATAAGACTTGGGTCAACCTAATTTCTAATTTGATTAGAAAATTAAATCAGATTTAAATATAATTTAATCTGATTAAATTAAGCTATTAATTAGATTAAGACCTATTTTAATTAGGTTGATTTAGTTTTGGTTTGATTTGGTTTGAGAAACCAAATTTGAACAAGTCATAGATTGAATCCTAGTAAGACTAGGATTCCACCTTGCGCCACCTTAGCCCCCCACACCCACTCTCTCTTATTTTGTGTGACAAAACCCTCTCTCCCAGGTTTTCACACATATCCAAAACTTTTCTCTCTTTCTCTCTTACTTGGAATGTGGTTGTGGACCAAGTCAAAGTAAGAATTAGTTTGGATTTCAAATTCTATGAGATAGAGTTTTAGGAAACCAAAACTCTTTCCTTATGGTACTGATTTTATCTAAATTTTTTTTGAAATTTTTGTGAATTTTATGGCACATAATATATATCCTTTTCTAAGGGTCTATGATAGAAAATGAAGGAGGGGTCACCCAAGAGTTGGGCGCCCCTTGTCTTGCCTTGTTTGGATAATCCTTGACTAGGTATTTGAACTAGACAAGGACTCTTCATATCTCTCTATTTAGAATAAATTTATTCATAAAATTTTGTAGAACATAGAGCATTGAGAATTCTTTGGGGTGTCCAAAAATCATGGAGAAAAAGTCTTGGGGTGCGGAGATCTAATAGACACAAAACTAGGTGTCTGGGTTAGAGCAAAGAGAAGAAGAAGAGGGTCTTCTTCTAGAGTTGCTGGGTTTATCTCTTGCCTTCCTCCATCTGTAGGTTTTCTGAGAGTGTCATATCTAAAACTTCTTCTCCTACTTCTCATCTTTAGAAGAGTCTAAATCAAGAAGAAGGAGGCATCTGATCAACCATCAAAGAAAGATCAGCGCAGTACTAGCATACTGTGCTGATTTCCTGAACTAGAACTTCTGATCATGATTCGTGGGCTCATGTGGATGACTCTTAGAGGTCGGACGTATGTGCGGCTCATAACATCATTCTCAAGCCTGGATCAGCAAAGTTAGAACATCTAACTTGCAAGGTAATAGATCTGATTATTATATTTTACATACATTAGATGTAGTATAGAAACATGTTGATATGATCAACATGTAGTTCTTGCTCTTTATATTTTAATTTTTGATTTAATACTATATAATAATTATGTAATAGGATCTTAGATCTAAATATTCTCTAATTTTATAAGATAAATTTTAATTTATTTTAGTCTTTCGCTGCCTGATCTTGAAAAAGTTTCAAGATCTAACCCTGAAACCCTAGATCTGGTTCCTTCAATTGGTATCAGAGCCTAAGTTGTTTATTACATGATTATTTATACATGTTTAGATTATTTTTTAGATTAAATCTAATTTATAATCTAATTATTAAATCTAAAATTAAAATTTTTAGATCAATCATGAACTGTAGGTTGTCCTGCTGTAAGGTTTACCCCTTACAGTGCAAAGGTTATCCTAGTTCGTGTAGATCTATCTTTAATTATAAATTTGTTAGATATGATCTAGATTAAATTTATAATTTATTAGATTTAAAAGATATTTAAATCTAAAATATTTTTTTTTTAATAATTTTTGCGTAAAGAACCATCATATATTTGTCTGAAAAATTTGTGCAGTTCAAAGTTGAAATTGTTTCAATTACATGAACCTGTTTAGATTAGATCTAAAGTAGTTTCATACTTATTTCACTTGCATTTTGATTATGAATCAAATATGCAACTTGGTTGATAGAACCATATTATAAAAATATTTTACAAATATGAAAATTATTTTCGAAGTGTCGAACCCCAACCCTCAGCCTAAAACTTAATTGAGAATTAAGAATTTGTTTGATTAGGTTCTAAAATTGTGAATTGAAGAACCTAAGACACAAACCATAACACATTGGGTTAATGGGTTAGTGGGAATTAGGTCCATTAATTGGGTTAGACCTAAGATTAGGTTAAAGATGGACTTAATTAGAGAATTGACTAAATCTAATCAATTATTGTCTTAGATTAGGTCAAGGATTCTCTAGATCAATTACAATAGTTGTAGTTGGTCAAATCCATATCTTTAACGAGAACCAAATGGACTTGATTCTTGGCTAAGCGGCCTAGCACAAACTATTAGATTGATCTAATCAAAACTAATTAAACCAGTTAGTTGTTAGATGTGTGCCCTAGATGCCAGATTGGCTGACACATTCCTGTACAAATGTAAGGGTAAATTTATAATTTTGACTATAAATGAATAAAAAGGTTATTCTACTATCACATTGTGTACATTATGTCTGTGAAACATCCTTTGAGTTAGTAGGAATGTTAATTCATATTTTCAAGAGTTGAAAATTTAAGGCATAAATTTACATAACTAACTCATAAATAGCTCCTAACCATAGGATCATCACGAGGATGGTGATCGATCCAGAAAGTTGGTGTACGATTGCTTCCTTAGGATAGATGTGTCTTGAGTCTACAGTGTAGAGATACTGAAGTGAGAGTACAGATATTCGTTGAGAACGAGAGTACTGAGCGTGACCACCTCGAGCAGTCATAAGGAAGTCTACCTTCTCGTCGATGACTAGCTCGATGCTGCAGTTGTGTGTCTAGTTCTTTGACCTGGGGTACATCGACAGTTCATCTTGAGTGTGTTATAGTTTGACTACACCATAACTCAATCTTCTAGCCATTCGAAACCCTGAGGTGTATGTTGGCTGTAGCATATTCATTATAAGAGCCAGATTGCACCAAGATGGGATCTATCAACCTCGGTAGATGAGAGGAGTAATCCTGTGATGATCGAAAGATTAAGTCCTTAAGCCCATGGCCATGGCAGAGTGAAATAATGGAAAAAAAATTTTCATTAAAGTTTCACATCGGACTCAGATCGATTGATTGATTCATATGACTGATGTTGGGTTTGACGAGTTCACCTTAACCCTAATTCAGTCAGGACTCATGATAAAAGAACTCAATCACACAGGTAGCTGCATCGAGAGGTTGTCTTCATTTCTGATGGGTTGCCACCATATACTGCTAGGTGTCACTGGTAGATTTTGAGAGCAATTAGAATGATCTTGATGATCGATCATTCTAATTGTCTGAATCAGAAAAGTTCTGATCCACCGAAAGGAGTTTTGATGATGTCAATGATGAGATCATGACATATCTCATTACGATATGAAAATGAACCTAACTGGGTCACACAAATAAGAGTTAGGATTTGGATGTCATCAATTAAGCTAGCCCAGTTCGATTGATTTAGATTAGATCCAATTTGGTTCTAGGAAATCGTGCTAGCACACGATTGAGCCTAACTTTCTCCTCGTGTAATCTTTTCCTATCTCGATTGAGCCAAATATGATTTGGCTCACCCAGAGAACCTTGAGAAGATTTCTCTCAGTCTGACTAGAGCCAGTCCAGCTCAGAAAGGATTTATCTTAATTCATGAGATAAATTTAAGACAACACCTGCTAATTCCTGTCACCTGTCATTTTTGTTTTAGGACATTGGTCAAACGTTGACCCATGGACCTTGGACTGAAGACCACTTGGCAAGAAATCATTGGAGAGTTTTTGTGGAGTGTCCACCTGCTAATTTTATCCTCAAAGTGGGTTCCATAATCAGATATGGCGTGAGCCCCAAGTGGATAAGGATAGAGTCCCATGAGATGAGGACTCTGATCCCTTGATCAACTTGGACTGTGGGGCGCCAATCTCACTATGCTGATCCAGTGTTGGCACCAACAGTAGGAGAGATTGTGGGAATTCTTATTTGATATGATCAGATGACATCACTCCATCAATCAAAATTTTTTCAAAATTAATTGAAATTTTTTGATTGGTCGAATGATGTGGCACTGCATGGCGCAGCAGGGTTTATTTAAACTCTATCTGCACCTAGGGTTTATAGACTCTGCTCAATAACCAATAAAAGCCTGAATCCTCTCCACTTCTCCATACTCCCTCTACTCGTCTCCCTCCCATCTTCATGTCTAAGAGGTTGGGCATCCATCTGGTGCTTGTCCAAGGCGTGGTGGCTTCCTGATTGGAAGGCTGTAGAGATTTGTCGAGAAGCTGCTGATCCAGCTTCAGAAGATCTTTTGAAGATCTTTCAGATCAGATCTAGATTTGATTTTTGGAGAAAAATTTGTGAGGAGAAGATGATCTAGATCATACTTGAGTAGATACCGGTAGAGGTCAGGTGATTGCATGACTATTTTAGAACCTCGGGCATTGCTACGATCATCTACAGGGTAATCTAGTTACCCTAGAGGTATTTCTCTATTCCTCATGATTTTAGTTTTAATTTTAGATTTAATATAAGATAATAAGAATTAGATCTAATAGATCTTAGATTTAAAATATTATAAAATAATTTTTTTTTGAAATATTTCACCCAAGATCTCATTAGATCTGGAAGATCCTACAAGAAAAAAATTGATTTTTCCCTTCAACTGGTATCAGAGCCAGGTTGATGGCTCTATTTCAGATCTAATTTAGATCTAATTTTTATTTTTATTTATTTGATATTGATAGATTTTAGATGTCACATCAGATGTGATAGGATCTGAAATCAAAAAAATTTAAAATTAAATCTAAATAGATCTAACATGTATGAGATGCATGACTAGACTAGGAGTAGTTTAATCTATGAATAGTCTTATAGTTTTATATTTTAATGTGATTAAAATATAAATTAGATATAATTTATTTCTATTTTTTTGATATTATAAATATTATATTCAGATCAAAAAATAAAAAATAAAATTTAATTAATTCATAAGATTGATCTATTGCATGCCTAGACTAGTTGTAGAATTATTCTAGTAACTGTCTAGAATAGATTTTATATTGAATAGTTCAATTTAAATCATATTTTTCAGATTTTATATGTGATATTTCAGATCTGAAAGCATGCTAATTAGATCAGATTTTAATACATGAGATGTATGTAAAGCATATATAATTAGATCTGAAATTATATATGTGATATGTAACTTAGATCTAACTAGTTTTGTAGTTAAATTAATATTTCTGATTAAGGTGTTTCTCATGGCCATCCGGTCATAAGAATAAAGTAGGGTTTAAGACCCTCTCCTCCCATTCAATGGGATGTTCTTATGGCGTGTAGGGGTGCTACGCGTTCATCCTTAATTAGAAATCAAAATTTACTTTTCTGCAAAATCCTAGATCTTGAAACTCTTAGATTTATTTACATATTTTGTTTATGAACCTAAGACTTAATTAATGAATTAAGCTTATGAAATTAAATTAGGTCTAAAATTGAAAATTTTAGATCTAAGTCATTTTCATAAAATTGGGTTCGGACTTGGGTAGCCCAATTAGGTCTAGCGGTTGATCAAACCGAATCAAAAGTTGGTTAGGTGGGATCATGAAAGCTAATAATTGACCAGTCTAATAGGATTAAGTCTAGGTCAAGGTTGAATCACATTCATATGTGACTCGATCAAGTTAAGACCTAATTTGGCTCAGTGGTTAGAGCCTGGATTGTAGGCTAACCCAATTGGTTCTGGTTCGACAATTTGGTGTCTAAGGTAAGTTGGGCAGATGCGACCGACTGGTTTTTAATTGGAGCTACTCAACTCGAATGCGTTCTTGTCAAGTTAATGGCATATCCCTTCCACCAATCTCACTTATCTGGCCATATATGTCGACCCAGTTTTGATTTGAGGTGGCTAAAATTCGAGCTAATCCATGCCACTAGGTTAGTCATAATTGTTATGACTATGTCAAGTCAAGTTCAATGAGACCTAAATCAAATCTCCCTAAGAAAATATTAAGTCTAAGGTCTTCCACCATTGTGGATGTGCGGGCTCTTTCCGGGGTTGATTGTTCTCGACTGGTTATAGTGGCTCAGTTGCACTGAGAAGATGCAACCATGTCCATTAGGCATTGGATGCTACGGATTAGAGGATGGGTTCTGCTCAATATTCTGGATACGGTGAGGGACCCCATCAGGAATCTAATTTATGCAAATGGTAGGTCTGACTTAACAAAGGATTGGAGCAATATTCCAGGCACGGTGAGCTTCATGAATTAGAGACCAAATTTTGGGTGCACCATGATCAGAAAATCATTGGACAAGAGTTGTCCACTCATCAGCTGACCCATCACCAATAACTGTTAGGTGAGGTGGTGAGCCAGTCGGTGAGACTGCACCACCTACTAGAAATCACTAATCACAGAGATTTTTACATCTCTACCTAGGGAGTGTAGGGATCTGAAAAAATAGTGGGAGCCTAATTTATTTAAAAATGAAACCCCTTAACAAATTGATTAAGTCTGATTACAAAATTTAACTAAAAATTTTTAACTCTCTACAGGAAACATGTCTGCATCCAACCTCCTAACCAAAATACTAGACACCCACAGATTGATTGGACCTAATTTTAAGGACTGGTTGAGGAACTACAGAATTATTCTAGATTCTGAAAAACTGATTCATGTCTTGGATCAGGACCCACCTGCCACACCAGCACGTCCAATTGCTGAACAGAGAGCATCTCTGAAAAAGTGGATGGATGATGATAACAAAGTCAGGTACTACATGTTGGGTGCCATGTCTGATGACTTGCAACACCAGCATGAGAACATTATGACTACCTGCCAAATGTTGGCTCGTCTACAAGAGTTGTTTGGTGAACAAAGTCGCGTAGCCAAGAATCAAGTCTGCCAAAGACTTTTTAAGGCTAAAATGCATGATGGGCAGTCTATCAAGATCATTGTTTGATAATGATCAAGGACCTAGAGGAGCTTGAGAAGCTCGGTGTCATCTTAAACAGGAATTTTCAGATTGATGTGATCCTTCAATCCTTGTCTGATGCATATGGTCAGTTCATCATGAACTTCTATATGCATAAGATGCAGTGTACTTTGGTTGAGTTAATGAACATGTTGGTTACGACTGAGCTTTCTTTGAAAGGTTCAAAAAGCTCAGTCCTTACTGTGGAGCGAACTTCTTTTAAGAGAAAGTCTTTTGGAAAGAAGAAGAAGTCTGTGAAGAAGCAGAAGGTGGATGGGAAGAAGAAGAAGATGGAACCGAAGAAGAAGGTTGTTGAAAAGGGAAAATATTTCTACTACAATTCAGATGGCCATTGGAAGCGAAACTATCCTCAGTACCTAGCCACCCTGAAGAACAAGAAAGATAGTCCTTCTGGAGGAATGCTCGTTATAGAATCTAATCTTACGATTTTCTCTGCATCCAATTGGGAACTTACTCTGGTTTTAGTGCTCATTTGTGCACTTTTATGCAGGGTCTTGAGGAGAGCAGGAGGCTGAGGGATGGGGATATGATCCTATGTGTCAGAAACGGAGCAAGAGTTGCTGCTGTGGCCGTGGAAACCTACCCTCTGCGATTACTGTTAGGATTAGATTTAGTTCTTAGAGATTGTTATTGTGTGCCTGCAGCAAGCAGGAATTTGATTTCTGTTTCATGTTTAGCACAAGAAGGCTATGTGATTAGCTTTCATAAGAACCATTGTAACATATTTTATGAAAATAATATAGTTACAAATGATTTTCTTATTAATGGTCTCTATCAGCTACATATTGATGTATCTGTATTTCATATCGAGCAAAATATGAATGCCATGAGAATTAAAGGTCTAGAGATAGTCTAAATGATAGGTATCTGTGGCACCTAAGGCTAGGTCATATAGCGAAAGACAAGGTTAACAAATTGGAGAAATTTGAGCTATTGAGTCCGTTGACTTCCGAGTCATATCCAGTTTGTGAATCATGCCTTCAAGGCAAAATGACCAAGCTCCCTTTTACAGGACATGGGGAAAGGGCCACAGACCTACTTGCCCTAGTACATACAGATGTATGCGGCCCATTTGATGTGCTGGCTAGAGGCAACTATGTCTACTTCATTACCTTCACCGATGATATGTCTAGGTACGGGTATGTGTTTCTAATGAAACACAAGTCTGAAGCCTTTGAAAAGTTCAAAAAATTCAGACATGAGGTAGAAAAATAAACAGAAAAGCCCATTAAGGTTCTTCGATCAGATCGAGGAGGCGAATACCTTAGTTGGGAGTTTCTAGACTATCTTAAGGACAATGGCATAGTCTCTCAATGGACTCCATTGGAACGCCACAACTCAATGGAGTTTCAGAATAGAGGAATCAGACCCTATTGGATATGGTCCATTCCATGATGAGCTTCATGGACCTCCCTGAGTTTCTTTGGGGACATTGTCTCATGACAGCAATATATGTATTGAATAGGGTTCTCTCTAAAATCATTCCTACCACACCATATGAGATATGGCATGGTAAGAAGTCAAGTCTGAGTCATCTCAGAATTTGGGGTTGTCCGGCTCATGTCAAGAGACAGCAGGCGGACAAGTTAGAGTTTAGGTTTTTAGAGCTCGGTTCATAGGATATCCTAAAGAGTCATTAGGATACTATTTCTATGTTCCGAAAGATCACAATGTGATTGTGAATCAACATGCTACTTTTTTTGAAAAATAATTTATTCAAAATAGTGGCATCGGAAGAATAATTAAGCTCAAGGAGAATGTCTCCCAAGAGTAATGAGCTAAAAAACCTAAGGAACCCAATCAATTAGAACCAGTCCTAACACAATCGCTTCCACCTCGTAGATCGACTAGGATTTTCCATCCTCCTAAAAGGTACTTAGGAACTATACAAGAGGAAGTAGAGGAAATGTTCCTTACGGAAAATGGGGCTCATAGTGATGACCCCAAGACCTATGATGAGGCGATATCAGATATCGACTCTGAGAAATGGTTAGAGGCAATGAGATCAGAAATTGACTCGATACACTCAAACCAAATCTGGATCTTGGTAGATCCACCTGAAGGTATTGTACCTATTAGGTGTAAAAGGATCTTCAAGAGAAAAATAGGTGCAGATGGAAATGTAGAGACATTCAAGGCTAGGCTCGTAGTAAAAGATTATAGTCAGTGCGAAGGCATTGACTATCAGGATACCTTTTCGCCCGTAGCCATGCTAAAATCCATCCGCACGTTGCTTGCTATTGCAGCCTATTTTGATTATGAAATATGGCAGATGGACGTGAAAAAAATATTCTTAAATGGATATCTTGAGGAAGATATCTATATGGAACAGCCGCTTGGTTTCACATCCAGTGATGATGATCACAAGATCTGCAAGCTGCAAAGGTCCATTTACGGACTTAAGCAAGCATCTCAGAGTTGGAATACTCATTTCAATGATGTGATCAAAATGTTTGATTTCATCAAGAATATGGAGGAACCGTGTGTGTTCAAGAAGGTCAGTGGGAGCACAGTTGTCTTCCTCGTACTGTACGTAGATGACATCCTCCTAATTGGGAATGATATTTTCATGTTGACCTCAGTCAAAATATGGTTGTCTAAGGAGTTCTCTATGAAAGATCTAGGAGAGGCATCTTTTATACTGGGTATTAAGGTCTATAGAGATAGACCAAATAGGATGCTGGGACTTTCACAGAAGATGTACATAGAGGAGGTGCTAAAAAGGTTTAGCATAGAAAACTCCAAAAGAAGTTTCGTACCTTTTAGATATGGCATTCATCTCTCCAAGAAGATGTGCCCTAGCACACCTAAGGAGATTGAATGCATGAGCAAGATCCCTTATGCTTCGGCAATAGGGAGCTTCGTGTATGCCATGCTATGTACACAACCTGATATAGCCTATACTGTGAGTGTCACAAGCAGATATCAGTTGAATCCAAGCGAAGAGCACTGGACTTCTGTAAAATGTATCCTTAAATACTTGAGAAGGACTAAGGATATGTTTCTAGTCTTTGAAAATGGAGAACTCCAGGTTCAGAGATTTACAGACTCAGACTTTATGTCTGATATAGATAATCGAATGTCAACATCTGGGAGTCTGTTCATTTGCAATGGTGGTGCAGTTAGTTGGAAGAGTTCCAAGCAGATGGTAATTGCTGATTCCACCATGGAGGCAGAGTATATTACTGCATCGAAAGCTATGAAGGAGGCATTCTGGTATAAGAAGTTTGCTGCAGAACTTGGAGGATGTCATCAGATGTCGTCCCTCTTTACTACGACAATAATGGCACCATAGCTCTAGCTAAGGAGCGAAGGTCTCATCAGAAGTCCAAGCATATCGAGCAGTGATTCCATCTGATCTGTGATTACCTCAAAAAAGATTATGTCAAGATTAAGAGAGTCGACTCCATAGACAATATGGTAGACCCACTGACAAAGCCATTTGGCCAGCAAAAGATCGAAGCCCACCTTGAGAAGATGGGACTTAGATATGTAGCCAATTGGCATTAGGTCAAGTGGGAGTTTGTTAGATGTGTGCCCTAGATGCCAGATTGACTAACACATTCCTGTACAAATGTAAGGGCAAATTTATAATTTTGACTATAAATGAATAAAAAGATTATTCTACTATCACATTGTGTACATTATGTCTGTGATACATCGTTTGAGTTAGTAGGAATGTTAATTCATATTTTCAAGAGCTAAAAATTTAAGGCATGAATTTACATAACTAACACATAAACAGCTCCTGACCATAGGAACATCATGAGGATGATGATCGATCTGAAAGGTTGGTGTACGATCGCTTTCTTAGGATAGATGTATCTTGAGTCTGTGGTGTAGAGACACCAGAGTGAGAGTACAGATATTTATTAAGAATGAGAGTACTGAGCGTGACCACCTCGAGCAGTCATAAGGAAGTCTACCTTCTTATCGATGACTAGCTCGATACTGCAGCTGTGTGTCTAGTTCTTTAACCTGAGGTACATCAACAGTTCACCTTGAGTGTGTTATAGTTTGACTACACCATAACTCGATCTTCTAGCCATTCGAAACCCTGAGGTGTATGTTGGCTGTAGCATATTCATTCTAGAAGCCAGATTGCACCAAGATGGGATCTATCAACCTCGGTAGATGAGAGTAGTAGTCCTATGATGATCGAAAGATTGAGTCCTTAAGCTCATGATCATGACAAAGTGAAATAATGGAAAAGAGTTTTCTATTGAGGTTTCACATCAGACTCGAATCGATTGATTGATTCATATGACTGATGTTGGGTTTGACGAGTTCACCTTAACCCTAATTCAGTCGGGACTCATGATAGAAGAACTCAATCACACAGGTAGCTGCATCGAGAGGTTCATCTTCATTTCTGATGGGTTGCCACCATATACTGCTAGGTGTCACTGATGGATTTTGAGAGCAATTAGAATGATCTTGATGATCGATTATTCTAATTGTCTGAATCAAAAAAGTTCTGGTCCATTGAAAAGAGTTTTGATGATGTCGATGATGAGATCATGACATGTCTCATTACCATACGAAAATAAACCTAACTGGGTCACACAAATAAGAGTTAAAGTCTGGATATCATCAATTGAGCTAGCCCAGTTCGATTGATTTGGATTAGATCCAATTAGGTTCAAGGAAATCGTGCCAGCACACGATTGAGCCTGACTTTCTCCTCTGTAATCTTTTCTATCTCGACTGAGCCAAATGTGATTTGGCTCACCCAGAGAATCTTGAGAAGGTTTTTCTCAGTCTAACTGGAGCCAGTCCAGCTCAGAAAGGACTTGTCTTAATTCATGAGATGAAATTAAAACAACACCTGCTAATTTCTGTCACCTGCCATTTTCGTTTTAGGACATTGGTCAAACGTTGACCCATGGACCTTGGACTGAAGGCCACTTAGCAAGAGGTCATTGGAGAGTTTTTGTGGAGTGTCCACCTACTAATTTTATTATCAAAGTTGGTGCCATAATCAGATATGGCGTGCGCCCCAAGTGGATAAGGATAGAGTCCCATGAGATGAGGACTCTGATCCCTTGATCAACTTGGACTGTGGGATGCCAATCTCACTGTGCTTATCCAGTGTTGGCACCAATAGTAGGAGGAATTGTGGGAATTCTTATCTAATATGATCAGATGACATCACTCCATCAATCAAATTTTTTTCAGAATTAATTAAAATTTTTTGATTGGTCGAATGATGTGGCACTGCATGGCACAATAGGGTTTATTTAAACCCTATCTATGCCTCGGGTTTAGAGACTCTGCTCAATAACCAGAAAAAGCCTAAATTCTCTCTACTTCTCTATGCCCCCTCTACTCTTCTCCCTCCCCTCTTCATGTCCAAGAGGTTGGGCATCCATCTGGTGCTTGTCCAAGGCGTGGTGCCTTCCTGATTGGAAGGCTGTAGAGATTTATCGAGAAGCTGCTGATCCAGCTTCAGAAGATCTTTTGAAGATCTTCCAGATCAGATCCAGATCTAATTTTTAGAGTAAAGATTTGTGAGGAAAAGATGATCTAGATCCTACATGAGTGGATACCGGTAGAGTCCAGGCGACTGTGTGGCTATTTTAGAACCTCGGGCATTGCTGTGATCATCTACAGGATAATCTAGTTACCCTAGAGGTATTTTTCTATTCCTCATGATTTTAGATTTAATTTTAGATTTAATATCAGATAATAAGAATTAGATCTAATAGATCTTAGATCTAAAATATCATAAGATAATTTTTTTTTGAAATATTCTACCCCAGATCTCATTAGATCTGGAAGATCCTACAAGGAAAAAGCCAATTTTTTCCTTCATTGGTGTCTAAGGTAAACCAGACCGATGGTTTTTAATTGGCAGCCTACTTACCTGGCCATTTCTGATGGTGTTTAAGGCAAGCTTTGGCAGATCCTACCATCGATCAAACTTACCTGGCCTCTTGGTGAAATTATGTTTTGATCGGATCACTTGACTATTCAAGCTGACCCTTGTCAGCTAGGTAAATTAGTGTGACTGATTTAGGTGCTCCTAGATCAAGCCTTTTGATAGTCTCCCTTAAGCTGACTCGATGAAGCCAGTGGGAGGATCATGATAAGCTGGTACATCTAACCTTCTTCTCTAAATCAATTAAATCTTCTAAAATTATTAGGTCTTTAAAATAAAATAGTTATGGTGATAACTCGATCATAGCCACCCATTAAGTGGATGATAATAGGTCCATCAGTTGGATAATCATTGGAGGCCCAAAGGTATGGTGCTTATCAGCTGATGGAATTATCATTCATAATATAATTTCTTGACTGCATTTTTCTAAATGGTGGTTAGGTTAGCCAACCAAAGTTAGGCCTAATCATTCATTGGCTAGATGGGCCAAGTATGGTCATGTTAATGATTGGACCTAACCAGACCTTTTCAGTAGAGTCCAAAGCCTACTAATTAGGGACTAGAAAAAATTTAAATTATTAAAAATTATTTAAAAAAATAATTGGTTACGACCCTATCCTTAGATGTAATGGGTTGGCCAACCAAAGTTGGGCTTGTGTGTAGTTTAAGTGGATTCTAGTACCCACTAAGGAATTAGGATAATTTTTCGAATTGGAGGTAGAGGCTACCAATTTGAATAAAATAATGAGAGAAATCTTTTGATTAAAGTTCAAATCTCTAAGTTTAATGAATCAATTACTTATTAGGTTATAGTTTTTCTTTGTGCAGATATGGCCACTTTCCTATCGCTTCGATCATTATTGGATAATAAAATTTTAGTGGGACCCAACTTCGGTAGCTGGTACCGAAAGTTGAAGATAGTCCTGGAGCATGAATGGATCTTATATATGATAATGGATCTTGCACCTAAGGAGCCAGCTGCCAATGCATGTGGAACAGTCAGAGACACTTACCAGAAGTGGCTCAGTGACCAGACCATGGTGCGCTGCATTATGCTGGCTGCCATGAGTAATGAGTTTAGTCGTAGATTTGAGACGGTTCAAAAGGCATGCTTCAAGTGTTGGAGGATTCCTTTGGCACACCCGATGACGTGGAGAGGCACAAGACTAGTTGTGCCATCTTCAATGCCAAAATGTGGGACGGTACCTCTGTCACTGATCATGTATTGTACATGATTGAGCTGATGGAGCATTTGAGCAAGCTGGGCTTTTCCTTGCATGAGCAGCTTAGGAAAGATGTAATATTGAACTCATTGTCTAAGTCTTATCTCCCATTCCTCACTTATTATAGAATGACAAAGCCTGAAGTAAACTACCATGGTTACTAGGGTTGCTTCAGAACTTTGAGAAGGATCACCAACTCCACAAGGAGTCGGTGAACTTAGTGGGAGGTTCGTCTTATGGTTCTCGATCTTTTGAGAAAGAGAAGAAGAATAAGAAGAAGAAAGTGAAGAAGGTGCAAGTTCAGGTTGGGACATCAGTGCAGGGCCAGACCAGAAAGATCAAGCTCGATAAGAGTCAAGCTTAATGCTTCTTTTACAAGAAGTGGGGGTACTAGAAGAGGAACTGTCCTCAGTACATTGCCTCCCTGGACCCGAACAAGCAAAGAAAGAACTAAGCTGTTGCTGGGCAAGGTATTTATATGATAACTCCTTGTAATTTATCTATTTGTGATATAACTGACTGGGTATTGGATACTAGTAGCCCTTACCATATTTGCAATTCATTACAGGGGTTGGAGGTCAGTAGGAGATTCGAGCAAGGCGAGAGGTTTCTGAACGTTGGAGATGGAAGACCAGTTCCAGTTCTAGCATTAGGAATCTTAAAACTTGTATTTGAGTCCCATACCATTATTTTTAATGATTATCATTTCTGTCTCAATTTTTTTTTTAAATGTTATTTCTGTAGGCCTTCTGGCCAAAAATGATTATGAAATTTCAATAAAGAAATAAGTTTATAATATCATTATGAATGGTGTTACTATGTTTTGTAGACATTTGAACAATGGTGTGTATATGTTATCACTACCTATTAACGTAGTCTATTCTACTGGCAAGCACCTTGGATTAGATAGTATATCAGATATCTACTTATGGCACTGTAGGCTAGGTCATATAAACAAGAACAGGATAAACATGTTGACTCAAGAGAGAATCTTCGAAGTCAGTGATTATGAATCACTTCCAACCTGTGAGACCTATTTTCCTGGTAAAATGACCAAGTCACCTTTTATTGGAAAAGGTGAGAGAGCTAATGAGCTCTTGGGCCTAGTACATACTGATGTATGCGGGCCCATGAGCACAAGTGCTAGAGGTGGATATTTCTACTTCATCACTTTCACGGATGATCTATCCAGATATGGATATGTCTATCTGATGAAACATAAGTAGGATTCATTTGAAATGTTCAAATGATTCCAAAGTGAAGTAGAAAAACAAACTGAGAAGAGTATTAAAACTCTTCGGTCTAATCGAGGAGGGGAATACCTTTTTGGTGAGTTTCTCACATATCTAGGAGAGAATAAGATTTTCTCTCAATGAACTCCTCTAGGAATACCATAGCATAATGGTGTGTCTGAAAGGAGAAATCAGACTCTGTTAGACATGGTCCGATCCATGATGGATTTTACCAACTTGCCGATATCTTTCTGGGGATATGCACTCGAATCGGTCTGTTATCTGTTAAATAAGGTTTCAAGTAAGTCTGTAATTAAGACTCCATATGTGATATGGACAAGACGTAAGCCAGCACTTTCACACCTTAGGGTCTGGGGGTGCCCGACCTATGTCAAACGGTTAGTTACAGATAAACTTGGTGAAGGAAAAACTGTCTTTTTCCTGTGTAGGATCTTTCAGATTTCATCAAATCTAGGGTGGAATAAATTTTAAATTTTTATCCTATGCTATTTTAGATCTAATGTTTATTAGATCTAATTTTATTATCTGATATTTTAATTTCAAAATTAAATCTAAAAGTATGAGAAACATAGACATAACTCAAGGATAATCTAATTACCCTGTAGATGATCGCAGCACTGCCTGAGGTTCTGATGTAGCCACACAAGTGCCTGGCCTCTACCAGTATCTACTCAAGTATGATCTAGAATGTCTTCTCCTCACGATTCTATGCTCCAAATATCAGATATAAATTTGATTAGGAAGATCTTCAAAAGTCTTCCTAAAGTTGGAGTAGCAGCCTGTCGAAGAAGTCCTGCAGCCTTCTGTTCCAGGTGTCACCACGCCTTGCACCTATGCCAGATGACCGTCCAACTTCTTGGATGTGAAGAGGGGAGAAAGGAGAGCAGGGGGGATGTGGAGAAGAGGGGAGGGGGTGGCAGCCAATGGGTTTTTTGCATAAAACAAGTTCTACCCCGAAACCCTAGGTGCAGTAGGATTTATATAGACCCTGTATGCTGCGCAGTGCCACATCATTCGACCAATCAAAAAATTTTAATAAATTTTGAAAAAATTCTGATTGGTGGAGTGATATCATCTGATCACATCAGATAAGAATCCCCATTCTCTCTCCTATGTTGGCACCAACAATGGATAGGCTCAAATAAGGTGGCGCCAAAGAGTCTAAGTTTATCAGGACTCATTGGTTCTTATCCATTTGGGGCACCCACTTAAATCCAATTGGGCTCATACCATAATCTGATTATGGTACCCAATTTGATAAGGTTTAGACATGTAGACACTCCATAAAAATCTTCCAATAAGTCCTCTTTAGTTTAAGACCCATATGTCTACTTTTGACAGATGTCCTAAAATGAAATTGGCAGGTGCTAGAAATTAGCAGGTGTTGTCTTAAATTCATCTCATGAATTAAAATAAGCCTTTTCTGAGCTGGACAAGCTTCACTTAAACTGAGAGAAACTTTTCCAAGGTTCTCTGAATGAGCCAGATCACATTTGGCTCAGTAAAGACAGAAAAGATTACATGAGGAGAAAGTTAGGCTCAATCGAGTGCTAGCACGATTTCCTTGAACCTAATTGGATCTTATCCAAATCAATTGGGCTAGCCAATTGATGACATCCAGACCCTAACCCTTGTTTGTGTGACCCAGTTAGGTTCAATTCTGTATGGTAATGAGACATGTCATGATCTCATCATCGACATCATCGAAACTCCTTTCGATGGATTAGAACTCTTCTGATTCAGACAATGAGAATGATCGATCATCAAAATCATTCTAATTGCTCCCAAAATCTACCAGTGACACCTAGCAGTATATGGTGGCAACCCATCAGAACTGAAGATGAACCTCTCGGTGCAGCTACCTGTGTGATTGAGTTCCTCTATCATGAGTCCCGATTGAATTAGGGTTAAGGTGAACTCGTCAAACCCAACATCAGTCATATGAATCAATCGATCGATCTGAGTCCGATGTGAAATCCCAATGGAAAACTCTTTTCCATTATTTCACTCTGCCATGGCCATGGGCTTAAGGACTCGATCTTTTGATCACCATAGGACTACTCTTCTTATCTATCGAGGTTGATAGATCCCATCTTGATGCGATCTGGTTTCTACAATGAATATGCTACAGCCAACATACACCTCAGATTTCGGATGGCTAGGAGACTGAGTTATGGTGTAGTCAAACTATAACACACTCAAGGTGAATCGATGATGCACCTCAGATCAAAGAACTAGACACACAATTGCAGCATCGAGCTAGTCATCGATGAGAAGGTAGACTTCCTTATGACTGCTCGAGGTGGTCACGCTCAGTACTCTCATTCTCAATGAATATCTGTACTCTCGCTCTGGTGTCTCCACACTGTAGACTCAAGACTCATCTATCCTAAGGAAGCAATCGTACACTAACCTTCCGGATTGATCACCATCCTCGTGATGATCCTATGGCAAGAGCAGTTTATGAGTTAGTTATGTAAATTCACGTCTTAAATTTTCAACTCTTGAAAATATGAATTAACATTCCCACTAACTCAAAGGATGTATCACAGACACAATGTACACAATGTGATAGAAGAATAATCCTTTTATTCATTTATAGTCAAAATTATAATTTTGCCCTTAGATTTGTACAGGAATGTGTCAGCCGATCTGGCATCTAGGGTACATATCTAACAAACTCCCACTTGACCTAATGCCAATTGGCTACATATCTAAGTCCCATCTTCTCAAGGTGGGCTTCGATCTTCTGTTGGCCCAATGGCTTAGTCAGCGTGTCTGCCACATTGTCTGTGGAGTCGACTCTCTTGACCTCGACATAACCCTTTTCAAGATAATCATGGATCAGATGGAATCGCCGCTCGATGTGCTTGGACTTCTAGTGAGACCTTAGCTCCTTAGCTAGGGCTATGATGCCATTATTGTCCCAGTAAAGAGGGATGGCATCCGATGACATCACTCCAAGCTCTGTGGCAAACTTCTTATACCAGAATGCCTCCTTTGCAGCTTTCGATGCAGCAATGTACTCTGCCTCCATGGTGGAATCTGCAATCACCGTTTGCTTGGAACTCTTCCAGCTAACTGCACCACCATTACAAATGAACAGACTCCCAGATGTTGACTTTCGATCATCTATATCAGACATAAAGTCTGAGTCTGTAAATCCCTGAATCTGGAGTTCTCCATTCTCAAAGACTAGAAATATATCCTTAGTCCTTCTCAAGTACTTAAGGATACATTTCACAGAAGTCTAGTGCTCTTCGCCTGGATTCGACTGATATCTGCTTGTGACACTCAGCATGGGCTATATCAGGTCGTGTACATAGCATGGCATACATGAGGCTCCCTATTGTCGAAGCATAAGGGATCTTGCTCATGCGTTCAATCTCCTCAGGTGTGCTAGGGCACATCTTCTTGTAGAGATGAATGCCATGTCTAAAAGGCAATAAACCTCTTTTGGAGTTTTCCATGCTAAACCTCTTTAGCACCTCCTCTATGTACATCTTCTGTGAAAGTCCCAGCATCCTATTTGGTCTATCTCTATAGACCTTAATACCCAGTATAAAGGATGCCTCTCCTAGATCTTTCATAGAGAACTCCTTAGATAACCATATTTTGACTGAGGTCAACATGGGAATGTCATTCCCAATTAGGAGGATGTCATCCATGTACAATACGAGGAAGACAACTGCGCTCCCACTGACCTTTTTGAACACACATGGTTCCTCCTCATTCTTGATGAAATCAAACATTTTGATCACATCATTGAAACAAGTATTCCAACTCCGAGATGCTTGCTTAAGTCCATAAATGGACCTTTGCAGCTTGCAGACCTTGTGATCAACATCACTGGATGTGAATCCAAGCGGCTGTTCCATATAGATATCTTCCTCAAGATATCTATTTAAGAATGCCATTTTCACATCCATCTGCCACATTTCGTAATCAAAATAGGCTGGAACAGCAAGCAATGCACGGATGGATTTTAGCATGGCTATGGGCGAGAAGGTATCCTGATAGTCAATGCCTTCGCGCTGACTATAATCTTTCGCTACGAGCCTAGCCTTGAATGTCTCCACATTCCCATCTGCATCTATCTTTCTCTTGAAGATCCATTTACACCTAATAGGTACAATACCTTTAGGTGGATCTACCAAGGTCCAGACTTGGTTTGAGTGTATCGAGTCAATTTCTGATCTCATTGCATCTAACCATTTCTCGGAATCGATATCTGATATCGCGTCGTCATAGGTCTTGGGATCATCACCATGAACCCTATTTCCCGTGAGGAACATTTCCTCTATATCCTCTTGTATGGTACCTAAGTGCTTTCAGGAGGACGGGAAATCCTAGTCGATCTACGAGGTGGAAGAGGTTGTGCTAGGACTGGTTCTAATTGATTGGGTTCCTCAGGTTCTTTAGCTCGTTGCTCTTGGGAGATATTATCCTTGAGCTTAATTATTCTTCCGATGCCACCATCTTGAATAAATTATTTTTCAAAAAAAATAGTATTTCGACTCACAATCACATTGTGGTCTTCTAGAATATAAAAATAGTATCCTAATGACTCTTTAGGATATCCTATGAATCGAGCTTTAAAAGACCTGAACTCTAACTTGTCCGTCTGCTGTCTCTTGACATGAGCTGGACAACCCCAAATTCTGAGATGATTCATACTTGGCTTCTTACCATGTCATATCTCATACGGTGTAGTAGGAATGGTTTTAGAGGAAACCCTATTCAATACATAAATTGCTGTCATGAGACAATATCTCCAAAAAAAATCAGGGTGGTCCATGAAGCTCATCATGGAATAGACCATATCTAATAGGGTCCGGTTTCTCCATTCTGAAACCCCATTGAGTTGAGGTATTCCAGGTGGAGTCCATTGTGAGACTATGCCACTGTCCTTAAGATAGTCTAGAAATTTCTGACTAAGGTATTCACCTCCTCGATCTGATCGAAGAACCTTAATGGACTTTCCTGTTTGTTTTTCTACCTCATGTCTGAATTCTTTGAACCTTTCAAAGGCTTCAGACTTATATTTCATTAGAAACACATACCCGTACCTAGACATATCATCGGTAAAGGTAATGAAGTAGACAAAGTTGCCTCTAGCCGGCACATCAAATGGGCCGCACACATCCATATGTACTAGGGCAAGTAGGTCTGTGGCCCTTTCCCCATGTCCCATAAAAGGGAGCTTGATCATTTTGCCTTGAAGGCATGATTCACAAATTGGATATGACTCGAAAGTCAATGGACTCAGTAGCCCGAATTTCTCCAATTTGTTAACCCTATCTTCCGCTATATGACCTAGCCTTAGGTGCGCAGATACTTATCATTTAGACTATCTCTAGGCCTTTTAATTCCTATGGCATTCACATTTTGCTCAATATTAAAAACAAATACATCAACATGTAACTGATAGAGACCATTAATAACAAAACCATTTGCAACTTTATTATTTTCATAAAAAATGTTACAATGTCCTTATGAAAGCTGATCACATAGCCTTCTTGTGCTAAACATGAAACAGAAATCAAATTTCTGCTTGCTGCAGGCACATAATAACAGTCTTTTAAAACTAAATCTAATCCTAATGGTAATCGCAGAGGGTAGGTTCCCACGGCCACGACAGTAACTCTTGCTCCATTTTCGATGCATAGGATCATCTCCCCATTCCTCAGCCTCCTGCTCTCCTCAAGACCCTGCATAGAAGTGCACAAATGAGCACTAGAACCAGAGTCAAGTACCCAACTGGATGCAGAAGAAATCGTAAGGTTAGATTCGATAATGAGGATACCTCCAGAAGGACCATCCTTCTTGTTCTTCAGGATGGCTAGGTACTGAGGATAGTTTCGCTTCCTCTTCTTTCCATCCACCTTCTGCTTCTTCGCAAACTTCTTTTTCTTTCCAAAAGACTTTCTCTTGGAAGAAGTCTGCTTCATAGTAAGAACTGAGCCTTTTGAACCTTTCATTAAAAGCTCAGCCGTAACCAGCATATTCATTAACTCGGCCAAGGTACATTGCATCTTATACATATGATAGTTCATGATGAACTGACCATATGCATCAGATAAGGACTGAAGGATCACATCAATTTGAAAATCCTTGTCCAAGATGATATCAAGTTTCTCAAGCTCCTCAAGATCCTTGATCATTGTCAAACAATGATCTTGGACTGACTGCCCATCATGCATCTTGGCCTTAAAAAGTCGTTGACAGACTTGATACTTGGCTGCACGACTCTGTTCACCAAACAACTCTTGTAGGTGAGCCAACATTTGGCAGGTAGTCAAAATATTTTCATGTTTGTGCTGCAAGTCATCAGACATTGCACCCAACATGTAGTACCTGGTTTTGTTATCATCATTCGTCCACTTTTCCAGAGATGCTCTCTGTTCAGCAGTCGGACGTGCTGGCATGGCAGGTGGGTCCTAGTCCAAGACATGAGTCAATTTTTTGAAACCTAGAATAATTCTGTAGTTCCTCAACCAGTCCTTAAAATTTGGTCCAGTCAGTCTATGAGTGTCTAGAATTTTGGTCAGGGGGTTTGAGGCAGACATGTTTCCTGTAGAGAGTCAAAAGTTTCTAGTTAGATTTTGTAATCAGACTCAACCAATTTGTTTAGGGTTTTCATTTTTAAACAAATTAGGCTCCCACTATTTTCTCAGATCCCTACACTCCCTTGGTAGAGATATAAAAATCTCCGTGATTAGTGATTTCTAGTGGGTGGTGCGGTCTTACCGACTGGCTCATCACCTCACCTAACAGTTATTGGTGATGGGTCAACCGATGAGTGGACAACTCTTGTCCAATGATTCTCTAATTATGGTGCACCCAAAACTTGGTCTCTAATTCATGAAGCTCACCGTATCCAGGATATTGCTCCAATCCTTAGTTAAGCCAAACCCACCATTTGCATGAACTAGATTCCTGATTGGGTCCCTCACCGTATCCAAAATATTGAGCCCAACCCATCCTCTAATCTGTAGCATCCAATGCCTAATGGACATGGTTGCATCTTCCCGGTGCAACTGAGCCACTGTAACCAGTCGAGAACAATCAACCCTGGGAAGGGCCCGCACATCCACAATGGTGGAAGACCTAGACTTAATATTTTTTTAAGAAGATTTGATTTAGGTCTCTTTAAACTTGATTGACATAATCATAACAATTATGACTAACCTAGTGGCATGAGTTAGCTCGAATTGTTAGCCACCTCAAATCAGAACTGGGTCGACACATATGGCCAGGTAAGTGAGACCGGTGGAAGGGATATGCCATTAACTCGATAAGAACGCATTTGAGTCGAGTAGCTCCCAATTAAAAACCAATCGATCGCATCTGCCGAACTTACCTTAGACACCAAATTATCGAACTAGAACTAATTGGGTTAGCCTACAATCCAGACTCTAACCTCTGAGTCAAATTAGGTCTTAACTTGATCGAGTCACATCTAAATGTGATTCGATCTTGACCCAGACTTAATCCTATTAGGCTGGTCAATTATTAGCTTTCATGATCCCACCTAACCAACTCTTGATTCGGTTTGATCAACCGCTAGACCTAATTGAGCTACCCAAGCCCGAACCCAATCTTATGAAAATATCTTAGATCTGAAATTTTCAATTTTAGACCTAATATAATTTCATAAACTTAATACATTAATTAAGTTTGGGTTCATAAACAAAGCAGGTATAATAAATCCTAGGGTTTCAGAATCTAGGATTTTAAGAAAAGTAAGTTTTGATTTCTGATTAAGGATGAACGCGCAGCACCCCTACACGTCATATGAATGTCCCATTGAATGAGAGGAGAGGGCCTTTAAACCCTACTTCATTCTTATGATCGGACGGCCATGAGGAACATCTTAATCAAAAATATAAATTTAACTACAAAACTAGTTAGATCTAAATTAACATATCACATATACAATTTAAGATCTAACTAATACATGCTTTGCATATATCTCATGTATCAAAAATCAATCTAATTAATATATTTCAGATCTGATACATCATATGTAATATCTAAAAAGTAATATTTAAATTAAACTATTCAAAATTAAATCTATTTTAGACAAGTTACTAGATCAGTTCTACAACTAGTCTAGGCATGTAACAGATTAATTTTATGAAAAAATTAAAATTTTATTTTCTATTTTTTAATCTGATTATAATACTTATAATATCAAAAAAATAAAAAATAAATTAAATTTAATTCATATTTTAATCTCATTAAAATATAAAACTTAAGACTATTCATGGATTCAACTAATCCTAGTCTAGTCATGCATCTCATGCATGTTAGATCATCTTAGATTTAATTTTAAATATTTTAATTTTAGATCTTATCACATCTGATGTGACATCTAAAATTTTTTAATATCAGATAAATTAAAATTAAAATCAAATCTAAATTAGATCTGAAATAGAGCCAACAACCTGGCTCTGATACCACTTGAAGGAAAAACAGCCTTTTTCCTGTGTAGGATCTTTCAAATTTCATCAAATCTGGGGCGAAATAAATTTTAAATTTTTATCTAATGCTATTTCAGATCTAATATCTATTAAATCTAATTTTATTATCTGATATTTTAATTTCAAAATTAAATCTAAAAGTATGAGAAACATAGACATACCTCAAGGGTAATCTAATTACCCTGTAGATGATCGCAGCACTGCCTGAGGTTCTGATGTAGCCACGCAAGCGTCTAGCCTCTACCAGTATCTACTCAGGTAGGATCTAGAACATTTTCTCCTCATGATTCTGCACTCCAAAAATTAGATCTAAATCTAATTAGAAAGATCTTCAAAAGTCTTCTTGAAGTTGGAGCAGCAGCCTGTCGAAGAAGTCCTGTAGCTTTCTGTTCCAGGCATCACCACGCCTTGCACCTATGCCAGATGAATGTCCAACTTCTTGGACATGAAGAGGGGAGAAATGAGAGCAGGGAGGATGTGGAGAAGAGGGGAGGGGGTGGCAGCCAATAGGTTTTTTGCACAAAACAAGTTCTGCCCCGAAAACCTAGGTGCAGCAGGGTTTATATAGACCCTGTATGCTGCGCAGTGCCACATCATTAGACCAATCAAAAAATTCCAATAAATTTTGGAAAAATTTTGATTGGTGGAGTGATGTCATTTGATCACATCAGATAAGAATCCCCATGCTGTCTCCTATGTTGGCACCAACAATGGATAGGCTCAAATAAGGTGGCGCCAAAGAGTCCAAGTTTATCAGGACTCTTTGGTTCTTATCCATTTGGGGCGCCTACTTAAATCCAATTGGGCTCATGCCATAATCTAATTATGACACCCAATTTGATTAGGTTTAGGTATGTGGACACTCCACAAAAATCTTCCAACAAGTTCTCTTCAGTTTAAGACCCATATGTCAACTTTTGACAGATGTCCTAAAATGAAATTGGCAGGTGCTAGAAATTAGCAGGTGTTGTCTTAAATTCATCTCATGAATTAAGACAAGCCTTTTCTGAGCTGGACAAGCATCATTTAAATTGAAAAAAATCTTCTCAAGATTCTCTGGATGAGCCAGATCACATTTGGCTTAGTAGAGACAGAAAATATTACATGAGGAGAAAGCTAGGCTCAATCGAGTGCTAGCACGATTTCCTTGAACTTAATTAGATCTTATCCAAATCAATTGGACTAGCCAATTGATGACATCCAGATCCTAACCCTTGTTTGTGTGATCCAGTTAGGTTCAATTCTGTATGGTAATGAGACATGTCATGATCTCATCATCGACATCATCGAAACTCCTTTCGATGGATCAGAACTCTTCTGATTCAGACAATTAGAATGATCGATCATCAAAATCATTCTAATTGCTCCCAAAATCTACCAGTGACACCTAGCAGTATATGGTGGTAACCCATCAGAACTGAAGATGAACCTCTTGGTGCAGCTACCTGTGTGATTGAGTTCCTCTATCATGAGTTCCGACTGAATTAGGATTAAGGTGAACTCGTCAAACCCAACATCAGTCATATGAATCAATCGATCGATCTGAGTCCGATGTGAAACCCCAATGGAAAACTCTTTTTCATTATTTCACTCTGCCATGGCCATGGGCTTAAGGACTCGATCTTTCGATCACCATGGGACTACTTCTCTCATCTATCGAGGTTGATAGATCCATCTTGATGTGATCTGGTTCCTACAATGAATATGCTACAGCCAACATACACCTCAGGGTTTCGGATGGCTAGGAGATCGAGTTATGGTGTAGTCAAACTATAACACACTCAAGGTGAACCGACAATGCACCTCAAGTCAAAGAACTAGACACACAACTGCAGCATCGAGCTAGTCATCGACGAGAAGATAGACTTCCTTATGACTGCTCGAGGTGGTCACGCTTAGTACTCTCGTTCTCAATAAATACTTGTACTCTTACTCTGGTGTCTCCACACCGTAGACTCAAGACTCATCTATCCTAAAGAAGCGATCGTACACCAACCTTCCGGATCGATCATCATCCTCGTGATGATCCTATGGTCAGGAGCAGTTTATGAGTTAGTTATGTAAATTCATGCCTTAAATTTTAACTCTTGAAAATATGAATTAATATTTTCACTAACTCAAAGGATGTATCATAGACACAATGTACATAATGTGATAGAAGAATAACCCTTTTATTCATTTATAGTCAAAATTATAATTTTGCCCTTAGATTTGTAAAGGAATGTGTCAGCCGATCTGGCATCTAGGGCACACATCTAACACTTGAACCTAGGTCTGATAAATGCACATTCATAGGGTACCTCAAAGAGACCAAAGGATATTTTTTCTAGCATGCTAATGAACAGAAGGTGTTCGTTAGCCTTAAGGCAGCCTTTTTAGAAAAGGAGTTCCTTGGTGAAGGAACCATTGCCTCTAAGGTTGAACTTGATGAAGTTCAACAGGTAGAAGGACTGACACCAATAGCTGAACCTGAGTCGGATTTGATTAGATCAGATCCAGAGCCCAATGTACCTGTACTATTAAGACAATCCGGTAGAGTACTGCATCAGCCAGATAGATACTATGATTTCTTGGTCCGAAATGGTGAACCCAACGAACTCAATGAGAATGATGAGAATCCAATCACCTTTATGGATATAATGCAGAGATCTGATTTTGAGAAATGGCTTGAAGCCATGAAATCTGAAATGGAGTCCATGAAGGTCAACGATGTATGGACATTGGTTGATCCACCTGAAGGGGTTAAACCTATTGGGTGTAAATGGATCTTCAAAAGGAAGAGGGGTGCAGACGAAAAGGTGAAGACCTATAAAGTTCATCTAGTTGCCAAGGGATATCGTCAATATTATGGTATTGACTATAACGAGACATTCTCCCCTATGGCAATGCTTAAATCCATTCAGATAATGCTTGCAATAGCTGTCCATCTGGATTATGAGATCTGGCAGATGGATGTAAAGATAGCTTTTCTGAATGGAGAGCTGATCGAAGAGGTGTATATGATACAACCTGAGGGGTTTACATCCACAGATGAGTCCAAGGTGTGCAAGCTTCAGAAATCCATTTATGGATTGAAGCAAGCTTTTTAGAGTTAGAACTTGCATTTTGATAAGGTGATCAAAACGTATGGCTTTGTTAAGAATGAAAAAGAGCCCTGCATCTATAAATGGGCAAATGGTCCAGTTGTGGTATTCCTTGTCTTGTACATGGATGACATTCTCTTAATCAAAAATGACATCCCCGCACTATAAAGAATAAAAGTTTGGTTGTCATTGCAGTTCTCCATAAAGGACTTGGGTGAAGCATCCTACATCCTAGGGATGAAGATCTATAGGGATAGATCTAAAAGGATGCTTGGGTTATCCCAGTCCACGTACATAGATACTATGCTGAAGAGGTTCAACATGAAGAATTTCAAGAAGGGCTATCTACTGATAGGCCATGAAATTTCTCTCTCTAAGAAGGATTGTCCGACAACTCCTGAAGAGAGAGAGCGTATGAGTAGAGTCCCATATGCTTCAGCCGTGGGATCTATCATATATGCCATGACATGTACAAGACCAGATGTGGCATACTCACTAGGAGTAGTGAGTAGATACCAATCTGATCTTGAAGAAAATCACTGGAAAGTGGTTAAAGCCATCCTTAAGTATTTGAGAAATACTAAGGACCAATGGTTGGTTTATGGCAAGTCAGATCTGAAACTTGTGGGGTTCACAGACTCCAGCTTTCAATCTGACCATGATGACAGCAGGAGCGTGTCGGGTTATATCTTTACTCTGAATGGTGGTGCCGTCTGCTGGAAGAGTTCCAAGCAGCATACTGTGGTAGACTTTATTTGTGAAGCGGAGTACATCGCAGCATCGGATGCCGCGAAGGAAGCTGTGTGGCTGAGGAAATTCATCAACGAGCTCGGAGTAGAACCCTCCCTCGATGGTCCGATCCTGCTCTACTACGACAGCACTGGTGCCATAGCTCAGGCGAAGGAACCCAAAGCACATCAGCGGACGAAGCACATCTTGCACCGCTTCCACCTGGTCCGGGAGATCATGGATCGAGGTGACGTCGACCTTCAGAGGATCGACAGAAAGGAAAAGTTGGCCGACCCCTTCACTAAAGCCCTGGCGATAAAGGAGTTCGACAATCACAAGTCGAAGATAGGTATTAGATACTATGCTGAGTGGCTTTAGGACAAGTGAGAGTTATTGAAAAATATGTCCCAAAAGCCAATCGTCAACCTATTGACGGTTGAGCAACCTTGTATTATAATTGATTTGTTAATAAATAAAATATATTTTTGGTATTTTCATCATAAGTTTTCATCTTCTAATGAACTTCGTTGTTTTGATGAAGTCCTTAGGACTATTTAGGTTTGATAAAGAGAGGATTTATTGATTAGTCCTTAAAACTGTTCACGACCAAATGATAGGCTATTAATAAGGACGACAGCTTTTATCGAGCATAGGTCGCTGTACGCCATATGGGTTGGTTGTCCTCTTAACCAAGGAGTGTAGAGACACTAGTATGGCATATAGGTGAGATGTAAGGGTACATCATTATTGAACGTGACCAACTCCAGAGTATTCTACTGTCGAGAATATCTCTGATGGGATATAGGTATAAGTGTCCCTTAGACCTAAGATCGCCTCAGTGACTTGCAAGCAACTCATTGTGCTTTGGTACTGGACTAACTAAATTTTTAATTTAGTAATGGAAGACTTTTGGGCACAGTCAAGCACTTGCGAAGTTGGAGTATGATCAAGATGGGATTGACTACTCCAAGAGTTGGAAAAGAATGAGTTGCTGTATTTCAATTTAGCAAAACTTTGGCCAGGATAATCCATCAGATGGATTTGATATTTTGAGATACAATATGGACAACCTGATCAGAGTTGACAGGTGAACTCTAAGGTGTCCTATGAGCATTTTGGTCAAGGAGATAATAATATGAAAACTGTATCCGCATGGGTTCAAAGGATGTTGTTCTACACATTTGACCTATCCGACCATTGTGTACCATTGCTAGATGGTCACTTCGATTGGTATAAAAATATATTTTGTACTACTGACTTAGATTTAGACCTATGAGATCACACACATTAGAGTTTATGATCCGATCGGATGGTTGATCAATGATTAAGAATCGTTCTAGGGTTAAATGATCAATATGATTGACATTTAACCTAGTTCAAGTATTGCAGGAGGATCGATTAGCAATTTGATTGCTAATTGGCTTAATTTGATTAAGTCAATGGGCTAAGATTAAGTCTAATTGGATATTATATAATTAGATTTGGTTTGGGCTTGATTGGATCAAGTCTAGTTGGTTTATTGGATAAGCCAAGTGCAAGGAAAAATTAGTCCTAGTTCAATTAGGACTTGGGTCAACCTAATTTCTAATTCGATTATAAAATTAAATCAGATTTAAATCTAATTTAATTTGATTAAATTAGATTCTTAATTGGATTAAGATTATTTTAATTGGATTGATTTGGTTTTGATTTAATTTGATTTGAGAAACCAAATTTGAACAAGTCATAGATTGAACCCTAGTAAGACTAGGATTCCAACTTGCGCCACCTTAGCCCCCCATTCCCACTCTCTCTTATTTTCTATGATGAAACCTTCTCTCCCAGGCCTTCACACATGCCCAAAGCTTTTCACTCTTTCTCTCTTATATGGAATGTGGTTGTGGACCAAGTCAAAGTAGGAATTAGTTTGGATTTCAAATTCTATGAGATAGAATTTTAGGAAACCAAAAATCTTTCCTTATGGCACTGATTTTATCCAGATTTCTTTTGTAATTTTTGTGACTTTTATGGCATATATTGTGTACCTTTTGCTAGTGGTCCATGGCAGAAAAAGAAAGAGGGGGCACCCATGAGTTGGGCACCCCTTGTCTTGCCCTGTTTAAATTTTTCTTGACTAAGTATTTGACCTAGACAAGGATTCTTCATATCTCATTATTTAAGATGAATTTTTTCTTGAAATTTTTATGGATTATATAACATTAAGAGTCCTTTAGGTGTATGAAAATCAAGAAGAAAAAGTATTAGGGTGTGGAGATATAATAGACACAAAACTAAATATCTAGGTTAGAGCAAAGAGAAGAAGAAGAGGGTCTTCTTCTAGGGTTGTTGAGTTCACCTCTTTTCTTCCTCCATCTGTGAGTTTTTTGAGAGTGTCTCACATCTAAAACTCTTTCCCCTACTTCTCATCTTTGGAAGAGTCCAAATCAAGAAGAAGAAGGCGTCTGATCGACCATCGAAGAAGGATCAGCACAGTACTAGCATATTGTACTGATTTCCTGGATCAAGACTTCTGATCGTGATTCGTAGGCTCGTGTGGATGACTCCTAGAGGCCGGACGCATGTGCGACTCGCAACATCATCCTCAAGCTCAGATCAGCAAAGTTAGAATATCTAACTTGCAAGGTAATAGATTTGATCTATTATATTTTACATACATTAGATGTAGTATAGAAACATGTTGATATGATCAACATGTAGTTCTTGCTCTTTATATTTTAATTTTTAATTTAATACCATATAATAATCATGTAATAAGATCTTAGATCTAGAGATTCTCTAATTTTATAAGATAAATTTTGATTTATTTTAATCTTCTGCTGCCTAATCTTGAAAAAGTTTCAAGATCTAACCCTGAAACCCTAGATCTGGTTCCAACACTATCTTCTCAAGGTGAGCTTTGGTCTTCTACTGGCTGAGAGGCTTGGTCAGTGGGTTTGCCACGTTTAGTATAGAATCAACTCTCTATGCCTTGACGAACTTCTTCTCGAGGTATTTGCATATGATGTGAAACCGCAGCTCTATGTGCTTGGATTTTTGGCGAGACCTTGACTTCTTAGTGAGGGCTATGGCGCCATTGTTATCATAGTGCAGTGCAATGGCATCTGAAGGCATTACACTTAGCTCTGTAATGAACTTTTTAAACAAAAAGGCTTCTTTAGCAGCTTCAGATGCGATGATGTACACGACTTTCATGGTCTAATCTGCAATGATTGGCTACTTGAAACTCTTCCAACAAACTGCACCACCATTACACAAGAAGACACACCCTGATGTAGACTTTCTATCATCAACATCAGCCATGAAATTTGAATCAGTGTATCCCTTAACTTTCAGCTCCGATCCTCCACCAAAGACCAACATCAAATCTTTAGTCCTTCTCAAGTACTTAAGAATATTTTTAATAGCAATCTAGTGTTCTTCACCTAGATTTTTCTGATATCTACTCGTGACACTCACGGCAAGTACTATATCAGGGTGTGTACATAATATGGCATATATGAGGCTCTCTATTACTGAAGCGTAAGGGATCTTGCTCATGCATTGGATCTTCTGAGATATGTCAGGACACATTTTCTTGGAGAGATGAATGCCATGTCTAAGGGATAAAAGAACCCTCTTGGAGTTTTTCATACTGAATCTCTTCAGCACCTTTTCAATATACATTCACTGTGAGAGTCCTATCATTCTCTTAGATCTATCTCTATAGACCTTTATACCAAAAATATAGAAGGATTCTTCTAAGTCTTTCTTGCCGAACTCTTTCGACAACCATACTTTGACCGACGTCAGCATGAAAATATCATTCTCAATCAGGAGGATGTCATCCACATACAATACAAGGAATATGACAGCGCTCCCATTAACCTTTTTTTATACACACGATTTCTTCTCATTTTTGATGAAATCAAATATTTTGATCACATCATTGAAGTGAGTGTTCCAACTCCGAGATAATTGCTTGAGTCCATATATAGACCTTTGCAGCTAGCAGACCTTGTGATCACTATCTCTAGATGTGAAATCTAGAACCTGCTCCATATAGATATCTTTCTCAAGGTATCCATTTAGAAAAATAGTTTTCACATCCATTTGTCAAATTTTATAATCATGAAAGGCTGCTATGGCAAGTAGAGTACAGATGGATTTCAGTATGGCCATGGGTGAAAAGGTTTTATGATAGTCAATGCCTTCACATTGACTATAATCTTTCGCAACTAGCTTTGCCTTATAGGTCTCTACCTTACCATCTAATTTATTTTTTTTTTGTAAATCCATTTACACCCAATTGGTACAATACCTTTAGATGGATCTACTAAGGACCAAACCTGGTTGGAATGTATGGAGTCAATTTCTGACTTCATCGCTTTCATCCATTTCTCGGAGTCTATATCTAATATTATCTCATCATAGGTTTTGGGATCATTTCTAATGTCCCTATCTCTCACAAGGAATGCTTCCTCTAAATCCTTTGTAAGAATACTTAAGTACCTTTTAGGAGGATGGAAGACCCTACTTTATTTATGAGGTAGAAGAGGTATCACATCTACTGGCTCATTATTGGATTCAGGTTCTTGGACTCGATGCTCTTCAGAGACTTTCTTTTCGAGCTAAATCTTCCTCCCACTACCTTCATCTTGGATAAACTCTTTTTCTAAGAAGACAACATGACGACTTACAATCACATTATAATCCTCAAAAAGATAAAAGTAGTATCTCATGATTTTTTTAGGATACCCTATAAAGTGAGCCCTAAAGGATCTAATTGTTGGGATTTCATGATTTTATGCATGCAAAAATTTTGAAACGAGTATGTAGTGAAAATTAAAAATTCAGATTAAATCTAATTTAATCTAAGCATGCATAAGATCAAATATTAAAATCATAAATAAGATCTACATATGTGAGATAGGATTCAGATATAGAAATCAAATAAAAATAAATAAATAAAGAAGATCTAATCTTCATACTTTGGAACAAATTGATCTACATCGTAAACTGATGATCATGGATGTCTTTCGAAGGTCCTTTGAAACTGCACAAGTGTTCGACCTCTATGGATATCCATATGAGACTTCGATCTGATCAGAAGCTCCTTGATCTCATCGGGGTGCTAGCTCTTTTGTAGAGATCACATCTTGATGGTTGAAAACTCTTCATTTCTCTTAAGACTTTCTTAGAAAAGATGAAGAGAATAGGAGGATGAAGATCTCTACACTAGAGATCATGAGAAGAATACTTTTTTCTCTTTCTTCCTAAAATCTATGCATCAAATCTCTATGCTAGAGATGTAAGAATTTTTGTCCAACTCTTCAACAAAGAGGAGAGAAAAACCTATGTCCAAACTAAGATAAAAGGTGGAGAGAGAAGGCCCTAACAACCAACCTTTTGTTATTGGTAAGAAAGAAAGGATTGAAACCAACTAACATCATGCCATAACTCTTCATGCCGCACCCTCTCCCTTAGGAATTTTTCATGCATGCTCCTCTGACTTTTGGTGTCTCAAACTGATCTCCATCAAGTTGTTACCACCCCACATGATGCCATGTTTAAATAGGAAGAGATAGGGATTTTAGGTAAGAGTCCAAACTTCCTTGGACTCTTGATTTATGATGCAACCAACCCTTCCTATTTGCGCCAATATATCTCACGGAGAAAGGAGTTTAATGTGAACTCTTCCATGCTAAAAAGCTCACACCTTGGAGAAAAAATAGGCACAAATTAAAAGTGGGCGTGGGGCTTTCTTATGGCGCATGGAGAGGGAGAGTCCTAACCACTTAAGACTCCTCTTTAGGTTGCTGATTTAAACTAATTAAAATTTTAATCAATTCTAATCATATTAAAAATTGATTAGATCCAAATAGATTGAAATCCAAATTTGATTAGGAGCCCAAACTATTGAGATTAAAACCTAATCGAATAAAAAATTAGAAGTCACCTAATTAGAGGAGAATTCCTAATCCAAATAGGAATCCAAAAACTCTTAGATAGATCCTAATCTAATTAGAAATTAAGTCAAATCCAAATCCTAATCAAACAAGAAATTATCATCTTATGCAATTTGGTTATCTTATAACCCTATTAGGCTTGATCAAATTGAACCCGTGTCCAGTCAAATTAAATCTAATTTAATAAGACTTGATGCAAGCCCCATTGCTCAATCAAATTGAGCCAATTAGCAATCCAATTGCTAATTAATCCTCCTATAACTCATTAACTCTTTAGTGAGTTACTTAATTATAACTTTTATATTAGATTAATCATCAATCAAATTAATAATTAAATCTTATCACAATTCATAATCATAATTCAACCATCTGATCAGTCAAAAGCCTCTTTATGTGTGATCCCATAGGTTCTATTCTGTCTGATAGTGAGATATATTATGATCCCTATCATAATACCATTAAAACTCCTTTCAATGGGTTGGAACCATTCTAACTCTGCCCATCAGAGATCATTGATCATCGAGATGATGCTCATAGATCTCACAATCCACCAGTGATACCTAGCAGTATGTAGTGGCAATCTAGCAGAATTAAAGATGATGAACCTCTAGGTATAGTTAACATATGGTATAGTTCTTCTATCGTGAGTTCGATCAGATGACAAGTCATTGATAAATCATCAAACCTCATCATCAATTATATGATAGATTTAATAAGCTCGAGTCCATATATAATTCTCATGGAAACTTTTTTCCATTAATCACACTCCTATGGTCATAGACTTAAGGACTTAGCTTCTTAAATTTCATAGGACTACTCCCTTCTACTAGGATCGATAGATTTCATCTAGGTGCACACTCTACTCCATAGTAGACCAACTGTCACCAACATCCACTAAAAAGACTCATTGAGTCAATGTTTATGTGTAGTCAACTCCAGTAGCCTCACTGTGATCAGTTATAGCATCGCAGATCAAAGGATCAGTCATACTACTGCAGTATCGAGAAAGTCACTAATGAGTGAGCAGACATCCATGTGACTTCTCATGTTAGTCACGCTCTGTGCTAGTTATTTTCTAACAACTACTTGCACTCCTACTTTAATGTCACTACATCGTAGACTCAAGACTCATCTGTCCGAAGGAAGCGCTCCACATACTGGTCTATCTAGATCAATCATCATCCCCATGATGATCCTATGACTAGAAGCAATTTAGAAATTAACCATCAATGACATATATCTTAAATTCTCAACTCTTTAAAAATATATGTCATCATCTTGTTAATCTCTTAGATAATTCATGTGTTAGATGTGTGTCCTAGATGCCAGATCGACTGACACATTCCTGTACAAATCTAAGGGCAAAATTATAATTTTAACTATAAATAAATAAAAGGGTTATTCTTCTATCACATTATGTACATAGTGTCTGTGATACATCCTTTGAGTTAGTGGGAATGTTAATTCATATTTTCAAGAGTTGAAAATTTAAGGCATGAATTTACATAACCAACTCATAAACTGCTCCTGACCATAGGATCATCACGAGGATGGTGATCGATCCGGAAGGTTGGTGTACGATCGCTTTCTTAGGATAGATGAGTCTTGAGTCTACGGTGTGGAGACACTGGAGCGAGAGTACAGGTATTCATTGAGAACGAGAGTACTGAGCGTGACCACCTCGAGCAGTCATAAGGAAGTCTACCTTCTCATCGATGACTAGCTCGATGCTGCAGTTGTGTGTCTAGTTCTTTGACCTGAGGTGCATCGACGATTCACCTTGAGTGTGTTATAGTTTGACTACACCATAACTCGATCTCCTAGCCATTCAAAATCCTGAGGTGTATGTTGGCTGTAGCATATCCATTGTAGGAACCAGATCGCACAAAGATGGGATCTATCAACCTCGATAGATGTGAGGAGTAATCCTATAATGATCGAAAGATTGAGTCCTTAAGCCCATGGCCATGGCAGAGTGAAATAATGGAAAAGAGTTTTCCATTGGGGTTTCACATCGGACTCAGATCGATCAATTGATTCATATGACTGATGTTGGGTTTGACGAGTTTACCTTAACCATAATTCAGTCGAGACTCATGATAGAGGAACTCAATCACACAGGTAGCTGCACCAAGTGGTTTGTCTTTAATTCTGATGGGTTGCCACCATATACTGTTAGGTGTCACTAGTAGATTTTGGGAGCAATTAGAATGATTTGGATGATTGATCATTCTAATTGTCTGAATCAGAAGAGTTTTGGTCCATCGAAAGGAGTTTCGATGATGTCGATGATGAGATCACGACATGTCTCATTACCATACAGAATTGAACCTAACTAGGTCATACAAATAAGGGTTAGGGTCTGGATGTCATCAATTGGGATACCCCAATTGATTTGGATAAGATCCAATTAGGTTCAAGAAAATCGTGCTAGCACTCGATTAAGCCTAACTTTCTCCTCGTGTAATTTATCTATCTCTACTGAGCCAAATGAGATCTGGCTCATCCAGAGAACCTTAGGAAGGTTTCTCTCAGTCTAATTGAAGCTTGTCCAGCTCAAAAAAGGCTTGTCTTAGTTCATGAGATGAATTTAAGACAACACCTGCTAATTTTTAGCACCTGCCAATTTCATTTTAGGACATCTGTCAAAAGTTGACTTTGGGTCTTAAACTCAAGAGGATTTATTGGAGGATTTTTGTGGAGTGTCCACATGCCTAAACCTAATCAAATTGGGTGCCATAATCAGATTATGGCATGAGCCCAATTGGATTGAAGTGGGTGCCCCAAATGGATAAGAACCAAAGAGTCCTGATAAACTTGGACTCTTTGGCGCCACTCTATTTATGCTTATCCAATGTTGGCACTACCTTTTGGATATAAGGTGGATTTTTATCTGATATGATCAGATGACATCACTCCACCAATCAGAATTTTTTCAAAATTTATTGGAATTTTTGATTGGTCGAATGATGTGGCACTGCGCAGCATACAAAAATTATATAAACCCTGCTGCACCTAAGGTTTTGAGATAGAACTTATTTTATGCAAAAAACCTATTAGCTGCTACCCCCTCCTCTCTTCTCCACATCCTCCCTGTTCTCCTTTCTCCCCTCTTCACATCCAAGAAGTTGGACATTCATCTGGCAAAGGTATAAGGCGTGGTGATGCCTGAAACAGAAGGCTACAGGACATCTTCGACAGGCTGCTGCTCCAACTTCAGAAGGAGTTTTGAAGTACTTCCAAATCAGATATTGATCTGATTTTTGGAGCATAGAATCATGAGGAGAAGATGTTCTAGTCCTACCTAAGTAGATACTGGTAGAGGCCAGGCGCTTGTATGGCTACATCAGAACCTCAGGCAGTGCTGCCATCATCTACAGGTATGTCTATATTTCTCATACTTTTAGATTAAATTTTAGATTTTAAATATCAGATAATAAAATTAGATCTAATAGATATTAGATCTAAAATAGTGTAGGATAAAAATATAAAATTTATTCCACCCCAGATTTGGTGAAATCTGGAAGATCCTACACAGGAAAAAGGCATTTTTTCCCTTCAAGTGGTATTAGAGCCAGATTGTTGTCTCTATTCAAATCTATTTTAGATCTGATTTTAATTTTAATTTATCTAATATTAAATAATTTCAAATATCATATCAGATATGATAGGATCTGAAATCAAAATATTTAAAATTAAATCTAAGAAGATCTAACATGCATGAGATGCATGACTAGACTAGGATTAATTGAATCCATGAATAGTCTTAAGTTTTATATTTTAATAAAATTAAAATATGAATTAAATATAATTTATTCTCTATTATTTTTGATGTTATAATTGTTATAATCAGATCAGAAAATAGAAAATAAAATTTTAATTATTTCATAAAATTGATCTGTTGCATGCCTAGACTAGTTGTAGAATTATTCTAGTAACTTGTCTAGAATAGTTTTTATTTTGAATAGTTTAATTTAAATTCTATTTTTCAGATATTACATGTGATGTATCAAATCTGAAAGCATGTTAATTAGATTGATTTTTGATACATGAGATGTATGCAAAGCATGTATTAGTTAGATCTTAAATTGTATATGTGATATGTTAATTTAGATCTAACTAGTTTTGTAGTTAAATTTATATTTCTGATTAAGGTGTTCCTCATGGCTGTCCGATAATAAAAACAAAGTAAAATTTTAAGACCCTTTCTTCTCATTCAATGGGGTGTTCATATGACGTGTAGGGGTGCCGCGCATTCATCCTTAATCAGAAATCAAAACTTACTTTTCTACAAAATCTTAGATCCTGAAACCTTAGGATTTATTTTACGTGCTTTATTTATGAACCCAAACTTAATTAATGTATTAAGCTTATGAAATTAAGTTAGTCTAAAATTGAGAATTTCAGATCAAGACATTTTCATAAGATTGGGTTCGAGCTTCGGTAGCTCAATTAGGTCTAGCAGTTGATCAAACCGAATCAAGAGTTGGTTAGGTGAGATCATGAAAGCTAATAATTGACCAGCCTAATAGGATTAAGTCTGAGTCAAAGTCGAATCATATTTAGATGTGACTCGATCAAGTTAGGACCTAATTTGGCTCAGTGGTTAGAGCCTGGATTGTAGACTAACTCAATTAATTCTGGTTTGACAATTTGGTGTCTAAGGTAAGTTGGGCAGATGCGACCGACTGGTTTTTAATTGGGAGCTACTCGACTGAAATACGTTCTTGTCGAGTTAATGGCATATTTGTCCCACCGGTCTCACTTACCTGGCCATATGTGTCGATCCAGTTCTGATTTGAGGTGGCTTTCGAGCTGACACATGCCACTAGGTTAGTCATAATTGTTATGACTATGTCAAGCCAAGTTTAAAGAGACCTAAATCAAATCTCTCTAAGAAAATATTAAGTCTAGGTCTTCCACCATTGTGGATGTACGGGCCCTTTCCAGGGTTGATTGTTCTTGGCTGGTTACAGTGGCTCAGTTGCATCGGGAAGATGCAACCATATCCATTAGGCATTGGATGCTATGGATTAGAGGATGGGTTGGGCTCAATATTTTGGATACGGTGAGGGACCCAATCAGGAATCTAGTTCATGCAAATGGTGGGTTGGCTTAACTAAGGATTGGAGCAATATCTCGGATACAGTGAGCTTCATGAATTAGAGATCAAGTTTTGGGTGCACCATGATTAGAGAATCATTGGACAAGAGTTGTCCACTCATCGGTTGACTCATCACCAATAACTGTTAGGTGAGGTGATGAGCCAGTCGGTGAGACTGCACCACCCACTAGAAATCACTAATCATGGAGATTTTCATATTTTTTTCAAGAGAGTGTAGGGATCTGAGAAAATAGTGGGAGCCTAATTTGTTTAAAAATGAAAACTCTAAAAAATTGGTTGAGTCTGATTACAAAATCTAACTTGAAACTTTTGACTCTTTACAGGAAACATGTCTGCCTCAAACCCCCTGACCAAAATTCTAGATACTCATAGATTGACTGGACCAAATTTTAAGGACTGGTTGAGGAACTACAGAATTATTCTGGATTCCAAAAAATTGACTCATATCTTGGACCAGGACCCACCTGTCATGCCAGCATGTCCGACTGCTGAATAGAGAGCGTCTTTGGAAAATGGATGGATGATGATAATAAAGCCAGGTACTACATGTTGGGTGCAATGTCTGATGATTTACAGCACCAACATGAAAATATTTTGACTGCCCGCCAAATGTTGGCTCACCTACAAGAGTTGTTTGGTGAACAAAGTCGCGCGGCCAATTATCAAGTCTGTCAAAGACTTTTTAAGGCCAAGATGCATGATGGGTAGTCAGTCCAAGTTCATTGTTTGACAATGATTAAGGATTTTGAGGAGCTTGAGAAGCTCGTTATCATCTTAGACAAGGATTTTCAGATTGATGTGATCCTTCAGACCTTGTCCGATGCATATGGTCAGTTCATCATGAACTTCCATATGCATAAGATACAATATACCTTGGCCGAGTTAATGAATATACTGGTTATGGCTGAGCTTTCAATGAAAAGTTCAAAAGGCTCAATTCTTACTGTGGAGTGGACTTCTTTCAAGAGAAAGTCTTTTGGAAAGAAAAAGAAGTCCGTGAAGAAGCAAAAGGTGGATGGCAAGAACAAGAAGACAGGACCGAAGAAGAAGGCTTCTGAAAAGGGAAAGTGTTTCCACTGTCAGTTAGAAGGCCATTGGAAGTGGAACTGTCCTCAGTACCTGGCCACCCTGAAGAACAAGAAGGATGGTCCTTCTGGAGGTATGCTCATTATCGAATATAATCTTACGGTTTCTTCTGCATCTAGTTGGGTGCTTGACTTTGGTTCTAGTGCTCATTTGTGCACTTCTATGCAGGGTCTTAAGGAGAGTAGGAGGCTGAGGGATGGGGAGATGATCCTACGTGTCGGGAATAGAGCAAGAGTTGCTGCTATGGCCGTAGAAACCTACCCTCTACGATTACCATTAGGATTAGATTTAGTTTTAAGAGACTGTTATTATGTGCCTGCAGCAAGCAGGAATTTGATTTCTGTTTCATATTTAGCACAAGAAGGCTATGTGATTAGCTTTCATAAGGACCATTGTAACATATTTTATGAAAATAATAAAGTTACAAATGGTTTTGTTATTAATGATCTCTATCAGTTACATGTTGATGTATCTGTTTTTAATATTGAGCAAAATGTGAATGCCATAGGAATTAAAAGGCCTACAGATAGTCTAAATGATAAATATCTGTGGCACCTAAGGCTAGGTCATATAGCAGAAGACAGGGTTAACAAATTAGAGAAATCTGGACTACTGAGTCCGTTGACTTCCGAGTCATATCCAGTTTGTGAATCATGCCTTCAAGGCAAAATGACCAAGCTTCCTTTTGTGGGACATGGGGAAAGGGCCACAGACCTACTTGCCCTAGTACATACAGATGTGTGCGGCCCATTTGATGTGCCGGCTAGAGGCAACTTTGTCTACTTCATTATCTTTACCGATGATATGTCTAGGTATGGATATGTGTTTCTAATGAAACATAAGTCTGAAGCCTTTGAAAGATTCAAAGAATTCAGACATGAGGTAGAAAAATAAATAGAAAAGCCCATTAAGGTTCTTCGATCAGATCGAGGAGGTGAATACCTTAATCGAAAATTCCTAGACAATCTTAAGAACAATGGTATAGTCTCTTAATGGACTCCACCTGAAATGCCTCAACTCAACGGGGTTTCAGAATGGAGAAATCAGACCTTATTAGATATGGTCCGATCCATGATGAGCTTCACAGACCTCCCAAAATTTTTTTGAGGATATTATCTCATGACAGTAATTTATGTATTGAATAGGGTTCCCTCTAAAACCGTTCTTACCACACCGTATGAGATATGGCATGGTAAGAAGCCAAGTCTGAATCATCTCAAAATTTGGGGTTGTCTGGCTCATGTCAAGAGACAGCAGATGGACAAGTTAGAGTTCAGGTCTTTTAGAGCTCGGTTCATAGGATATCCTAAAGAGTCATTAGGATATTATTTTTATATTTCGGAAGATCACAATGTGATTATAAGTCAAAATGTTATTTTTATTGAAAAATAGTTTATTCAAGATGGTGGCATCGGAAGAATAATTAAGCTCGAGGAGAATGTCTCCCAAGAGCAACGAGCTAAAGAACCTGAGGAACTTAATCAATCACAACCAGTCCTAACACAACCTCTTCCACCTCGTAGATCGATTAGGATTTTCCATCTTCCTGAAAGGTACTTAGGTACCATACAAGAGGATGTAGAGGAAATATTCCTCACGGAAATGGAGTTCATAGTGATGATCCCAAGACCTATGATGAGGCGATATCAGATATCAACTCCGAGAAATGGTTAGAGGCAATAAGATCAGAAATTGACTCAATGCACTCAAACCAAGTCTGGACCTTGGTAGATCCACCTGATGGTATTGTACCTATTGGATGTAAATGGATCTTCAAGAGAAAGATAGGTGCAGATGGAAATGTGGAGACATTCAAGGCTAGGCTCGTAGCGAAAGGTTATAGTCAGTGTGAAGGCATTGACTATCAGGATACCTTCTCGCCCATAGCCATGCTAAAATCCATCCGCATATTGCTTGCTGTTGCAGCCTATTTCGATTATGAAATATGGCAGATGGATGTAAAAATGGCATTCTTAAATGGATATCTTGAGGAAAATATCTATATGGAACAGCCGCTGGTTTCACATCCAGTGATAATGATCACAAGGTCTGCAAATTGCAAAGATCTATTTATGGACTTAAGCAAGCATCTTGAAGTTGGAATACTCATTTCAATGATGTGATCAAAATATTTGGTTTCATCAAGAACGAAGAGGAACCTTGTGTGTTCAAAAAGATCAGTGGGAGCGCAGTTGTCTTCCTCGTATTGTACGTGGATGACATCCTCCTAATTGGGAATGACATTTCCATGTTGACCTCAGTCAAAGTATGGTTGTCTAAGGAGTTCTCTATAAAAGATCTAGGAGAGGCATCCTTTATACTGGGTTTTAAGGTCTATAGAGATAGACCAAATAGGATGCTAGGACTTTCACAGAAGATGTACATAGAGGAGGTGCTAAAGAGGTTTAGCATGGAAAACTCCAAAAGAGGTTTATTGCCTTTTAGACATGGCATTCATCTCTCCAAGAAGATGTGCCCTAGCATACCTGAGGAGATTGAATGCATGAGCAAGATCCCTTATGCTTCGGCAATAGGGAGCCTTATATATGCCATGCTATGTATACGACCTGATATAGCCCATGCTGTGAGTGTCACAAGCAGATATCAGTCGAATCCAGGTGAAGAGCACTGGACTTCTGTGAAATGTATCCTTAAGTACTTGAGAAGGACAAAGGATATGTTTCTAGTCTTTGGGAATGGAGAACTCCAGATTCAGGGATTTACAGACTTAGACTTTATGTCTGATATAGATGATCGAAAGTCGACATCTGGGAGTCTGTTCATTTGCAATAGTGGTGCAGTCAGCTGAAAGAGTTCCAAGCAGACGGTGATTGCAGATTCCACCATGGAGGCAGATTATATTGCTACATCGAAAGCTGCAATGGAGGCATTCTGGTACAAAAAGTTTGCCGCAGAGCTTAGAGTGATGTCATCGGATGCCATCCCTCTTTACTGCGATAATAATGGTGCTATAGCCCTAGCTAAGGAGCCTAGATCTCACCAGAAGTCCAAGCACATCGAGCGGCAATTCCATCTGATCCGTGCTTACCTCGAAAAAAGTTATGTCGAGGTCAAGAGAGTCGACTCCACAGACAATGTGGCAGACCCGCTAACTAAGCTATTGGTTCAACAAAAGATCGAAGCCCACCTTGAGAAGATGGGACTTAGATATGTAGCCAATTGGCATTAGGTCAAGTGGGAGTTTGTTAGATGTGTGCCCTAGATGCCAGATCGGCTGACACATTCCTGTACAAATATAAGGGCAAAATTATAATTTTGACTATAAATAAATAAAAAGGTTATTCTTCTATCACATTATGTATATTGTGTCTATGATACATCTTTTGAGTTAGTAAAAATGTTAATTCATATTTTCAAGAGTTGAAAATTTAAGGCATGAATTTACATAACTAACTCATAAACTGCTCCTGACCATAGGATCATCACGAGGATGGTGATCGATCCGAAAGGTTGGTGTACGATCGCTTCCTTAGGATAGATGAGTCTTGAGTCTATGGTGTGGAGACACCGGAGCGAGAGTACAGGTATTCGTTGAGAATGAGAGTACTGAGCGTGACCACCTCGAGCAGTCATAAGAAAGTCTACCTTCTCGTCGATGACTAGCTCGATGCTGCAGTTGTGTGTCTAGTTCTTTGACCTGAGGTGCATCGACAGTTCACCTTGAGTGTGTTATAGTTTGACTACATCATAACTCGATTCCTAGCCATTCAAAATCTTGAGGTGTATGTTGGCTGTAGCATATCCATTGTAGGAACCAGATCGTACCAAGATGGGATCTATCAACCTCGGTAGATGTAAGGAGTAGTCCTATGATGATCGAAAGATCGAGTCCTTAAGCCCATGGCCATGGCAGAGTGAAATAATGGAAAAGAGTTTTCCATTGGGGTTTCACATCGGACTCGGATCGATCGATTGATTCATATGACTGATGTTGGGTTCGACGAGTTTACCTTAACCCTAATTCAGTCGGGACTCATGATAGAGAAACTCAATCACACAGGTAGCTGCACCAAGAGGTTCATTTTCAATTCTGATGGGTTGCCATCATATACTACTAGGTGTCACTGATGGATTTTGGAAGCAATTAGAATAATTTTGATGATCGATCATTCTAATTGTCTGAATCAGAAGAGTTCTGGTCCATCGAAAGGAGTTTCGATGATGTCGATGATGAGATCATGACATGTCTCATTACCATACAAATTGAACCTAACTGGATCACACAAACAAGGATTAGGGTCTGGATGTCATCAATTGGGCTACCCCAATTGATTTGGATAAGATCCAATTAGGTTCAAAGAAATCATGCTAGCACTCGATTGAGCCTAACTTTCTCCTCGTGTAAATTTTTCTGTCTCTACTAAGCCAAATAAGATCTGGCTCATCCAGAGAACCTTAGAAAGGTTTTTCTCAGTCTAATTGAAGCTTGTCCAACTCAGAAAAGGCTTGTCTTAATTCATGAGATGAATTTAAGACAACACCTGCTAATTTCTAGCACCTGCCAATTTCATTTTAGGACATCTGTCAAAAGTTGACATTGAAAGGAATATGCCCTATAAGCCAATCAAAATGTATAAATAGATGGATATTTTTTGTCTCCCGACAACTCATGTACTGATGCTTTAAATAAATAAAGGCATTTAGTTCATCATATGCTGCATCTTATTTTGATGAACCCCATAAATTAGGGCTATGGTTTTAGGGTTATGATGCGATCATACCAAGTGAGACCTAAAATCTTAAAACTCTAATTTTAAATATTCCTAATCGATGGAACATTGAGTAGGGGATCAATATTTTCGATAAGACTGGTACATCCTGTGTATGCTCGGCAGAGAGGGTAATTAATCTCACAATTACTTGTGTATGACACTAATATAAGGATGTAAGTGTTCATTAGAGAATGAATTCACTGAATTGATCCAATTAAAGAATATCTGATGGAGTCTTATCTACATATCAACAGATTTTTTCTTATAGTGGGAATTGTGCATGTAAATCTTTTGACCTGAGACTGCCATAGAACCTTATAAGCATGAATCCATATTTTGGATCATACTCATTCATGATTTAATCATGTACGGGATGTTCTGGATATGATGGATTGCTTATGAAGGTTGTGAGTAGGTAAATATGGAAATGATCGCTCCTAGTAAGAGGAGATCGCATCCTGTCTGCTTCAATCAAATAATGATTCAGGAAGACTTTGATCAAAGCATTATGAAAAAATTAGAAATGGTTTCTAATATTTTATAAATCGAATCATTATTATTTGATCAACAAAAATATGAATATAAAATTGGGTTTGACATTTTTCCATACCCAAACTTATATTCGGGATGCAGGATGATCGTAAGATCAAGTTGCACGGTAATTTTCACTGAAGGGTATTTTTGGTATTTCCATCAAAATTCCATATCTGCTAGGTAGACATGATACGTTGCTAGATGTCAATCATGTCTTGTAAGTTTGATCAAATTAAAGAGTTTAATTCGATCATTAATTAAAAGCTGTTCTGATTGATCAAAATGGTTCAGCTTGATTTGACCTAAATCGGCTAGACTGTGTTCTAACCAAATTAGTTTAAATTACACCTGGACTCACTGCTGGCTAGATGTGGAACCCAATGGGTCACACACAAAGAAAATTGATCATGGGTTTAATTTGATTAAACCATGTTTGCAAGTTGAACATGCTAGCACATGTTGCAAACCCTAGCATTTAGATTTGAATCGAATTCGAATCGGGTTTCGATTTGGGCTAATTTAGAACCAATTTGAGCCAAATTGGATTTGGTCTTAAAGTGGGTTCGAAGTGTTTTAATTGGGCTTACTGTTGGGTGCCAAAAACTAGAGAACCACATGCCTAAGAGTCTCTCTCTTGGCGTGTGGATTTAAATCCATGCGCATGAGCCACATGGCGCATGGATGGAGTTGGCACCACCTTTAGATAAGGTCTATCCTATTTTTCTTTGTAACTTTTATTCTACGAATGTATTTCAAATGTCTTAGGAGGTGCCTAAGAGTTCTTCTGAGTATTAAACTCATCGTAGAAGAATTAAGAAAAGGATAAGGATTAAATCCATGCGCCACCTCTTGGAAGCGCCCCTTTGAAATTTCAAATGGGGAGATAAGTTTTAAATTATCCACGCCCATTAATCCCTTGTGCCATTCTTCAAATTGGCACCATATATCTTGGCCATTGGATGGGCTTTCTTCCAGATCCAAAGGCATGGGTTGATGGCGCCAATAAGAGAAGCTTCGTGACTTCTCATCTGAACACCGTAAGTTAAGATCGAAGAGTCTTTCTGAAATAAGGCATCTCTTCAACCCAATTTTGATGTACACATGGCATTTCTCAACTTATGGGGCATGAGAAATAGACAAGAGGTGTGAGATAATTTGTAAGAGGGCGTGAGATATTTTGGATTGCACCTTTACGTGCAATATAAATAGGGGTGCACGCCGAGGAGTCTCAGGGATTCAGAAATCTTCTTTCTTTCTTACAAGAGGCTCTGCTTGTCCAATTTTCTTTATTCCTTCTTTCTATCCTAGATAAGGTCCTGATAAAGGACAATAAATCTTTCAAAAGGTTTAGAGAATTGGAATAAAAATTAAAGAGACAAGGAGCAAGAAAGAAAGGGAAGAAAAGGTCCAACAGTGTGACAGCAAACCCAAGAAAGGAGGTTCTGCCCAAATTCAATTTAAATTCTGATAAATTAGAATTTAATTACAGAGTATTTTCTAATAAGTGCTAGAGAGTTGATCGAGTCCTCGTGTGGATCAACGTTGGAGGGTGAACACGTGGGCACCTGGTGGAAACTCAAACAGATTGCTGCCGGCAACTAAGCACAAATCAGGGTTTAGCGATAAGATGTATGTTTCTATATCTTTTATTTGATATTAATACATATTATATGGTTTAATTTTTGATAAGGTGATCTTGGAGTTAGGTTTTAATTTTATGATTTCATAATAATTGTTTTGAAATCCATGCTTCTGCCATTGCACTAAAACCTTTCAGACATATGGGTCTTAAACTGAAGAGGACTTATTGGAGGATTTTTGTGGAGTGTCCACATACCTAAACTTAATCAAATTGGGTGCCATAATTAGATTATGGCATGAGCCCAATTGGATTTAAGTGGGCACCCCAAATGGATAAGAACCAAAGAGTCCTGATAAACTTGGACTCTTTGGCGCCACTCTATTTATGCTTATCCAATGTTGGTGCCACCTTTTGGAGATAAGGTGGGGTTCTTATCTGATATGATCAGATGATATCACTCCATAATCAGAATTTTTTCAAAATTTATTGAAATTTTTTGATTGGTCGAATGATGTGGCACTGCGCAACATACAGAAATTATATAAACCCTGCTGCACCTAGGGTTTCGAGATAGAACTTGTTTTATGCAAAAACCTTTTAGCTGCTGCCCCCTCTTCTCTTCTCCATCTCCTCTCTATTCTCCTTTCTCCCCTCTTCATGTCCAAGAAGTTAGACATTCATCTGGCAAAGGTACAAGGCGTGGTGATGCCTGGAACAGAAGGCTGCAGGACATCTTCGATAGGCTGCTGCTCCAACTTCAGAAGGAGTTCTGAAGTACTTTCAAATTAGATATTGATCTAATTTTTGGAGCATAGAATTATAAGGAGAATACATTCTAGATCCTACTTGAGTGGATACTGGTAGAGGCCAGGCACTTGCGTGGCTACATCAGAACCTCAGGCAGTGCTGCGATCATCTACAGGGTAATTAGATTACCCTTAAGGTATGTCTATATTTCTCATACTTTTAGATTTAATTTTAGATTTTAAATATCAGATAATAAAATTAAATCTAATATATATTAGTTTTGAAATAGCATAGAATAAAAATATAAAATTTATTCCACCCCAGATTTGGTGAAATCTGAAAGATCCTACATAGGAAAAAGGCAGTTTTTCCCTTCAAGTGGTATCAGAGCCAGGTTGCTGGCTCTATTTCAGATCTATTTTAGATCTAATTTTAATTTTAATTTATCTAATATTAAATGATTTTATATATCACATCAGATATGATAGGATCTGAAATCAAAATATTTAAAATTAAATCTAAGAAGATCTAACATGCATGAGATGCATGACTAGACTAGGATTAATTGAATCCATGAATAGTCTTAAGTTTTATATTTTAATGAGATTAAAATATGAATTAAATATAATTTATTTCTATTATTTTTGATTTATAATTGTTATAATTAGATTAGAAAGTAAAAAATAAAATTTTAATTATTTCATAAAATTGATCTGTTGCATGTCTAGACTAGTTATAGAATTATTCTAGTAACTTGTCTAGAATAGTTTTTATTTTGAATAGTTCAATTTAAATTCTATTTTTTAGATATTACATGTAATGTATCAGATCTGAAAGTATGTTAATTAGATTGATTTTTGATACATGAGATGTATGCAAAGCATATATTAGTTAGATCTTAAATTGTATATGTGATATGTTAATTTAGATCTAACTAGTTTTGTAGTTAAATTTATATTTCTGATTAAGATTTTCCTCATTGCCGTCCGATCATAAGAATAAAGTAGGGTTTTAAGACCCTCTCTTTTCATTCAATGGGGTGTTCATATGACATGTAGGGGTGCCGCGTGTTCATCCTTAATCAGAAATCAAAACTTACTTTTCTGCAAAATCCTAGATCCTGAAACCCTAGGATTTATTTTACATGCTTTGTTTATGAACCCAAACTTAATTAATGTATTGAGATTATGAAATTAAGTTAGATCTAAAATTAAAAATTTTAGATCTAAGACATTTTCATAAGATTGGGTTCGGGCTTGGGTAGCTCAATTAGGTCTAGTGGTTGATCAAATCGAATCAAGAGTTGGTTAGGAACACATAGGAACACACCCCATGAAGTAGACAATTACCATTAACAATAGATAAAAAATTTAGATTGGTATATCCTCCCACTCCTAGCTTTGACTCTTCTCCAAAATTAAGAACAAATCCTCAGTTCTTCTCAAGTACTTAAAGATGTTTCCACAGCAATCCAGCGCTTCTAACCTGGATACAATTGATATCAACTTGTGATATTTAAAATATTAACTATATCAGTTCAAGTACATTACATGGCATACATTTATGCTCAAGAGAGAAGCAGATCCCTCTCTGAGATTTCTATGCTGAACCCTTTCAGCTATAGGGTTTTAGGGTGGGCATGCACAGCGGAAGCATAATGGATTTCAAATTTAAATTAAGAAATCTTAAATATAAAACTCTTAGAGCAATATCTCTTTGATGATTAACAATCATATGTAACATAAATTTAAAATTAAATTCAAGCTATAGAAGAATACTTGCAGCGTTTAATCCAAATTCTGACAGAACCTCCACCAGGCACCCAAATGTTCGCCCTCCAATGGTGATCCACACAGGGCTATGATTAGGACACCAACTCTTTGAGATGATTTCTCCTTCAAAATTCTCACTCTAAAAATTTTTTTGGATACCAGAATCTCAAGACCCTCTTCTTCTTCTCCTAGCCTTCCTATCCCTACCTTTCGTCTCTCCTTGTCTTCCTTAATTCTTTTCCTAGACTCTTGTCATAAAATTAAACTTGTCCTTACTATTTTAGACTTATCCTAACAAGAGAAGGAAGGGACTAATTGGATAGTAGGAAGAGGATGTTAGAAAGAAAGGAGGAATTGAAAATCTGAATGAATCCAATCCCCTAGCGCACCCTCCTTTAAATACTTAGCGACAGGTTGCCTTCAGGAATTATTCGTGCCCCTTCCACGCACCATCTCGCATCTATCAAAAAATCTCACACCTCCTGATGAATTTTCATGCCCATCTGAAAGATTTTGACACATGGCAATCATCAAGAAAAAATCCAAGAGATGCTTCACGGAAAAGGACTCTTCAGAATATTTTTCTCGATAATTCTCTGATGCATCACGCAGCTTCCTATGGCATAATTTTTCTCCACCACCCATCAACATAATTTTATCTATCCAATGGATAAAAGTGAAGGAGATAATATCAAAATGGTGTGAAAAAAATCTTAGATTAAGAAGTGGCATGATAAATAGGTTAGAGTCCTTCACAAGTTGGACTCTTGGTCAGGCATATGGATCAGACTAACAGGATTTCCATCTTTGATGAATTTCCATGTTTAAACTAGAAAGAATTTTAACTTCAAAAAAAAATTTTATGCACAAAATTAAGCTAGAAATTGTCCAAAAGTTTATTTCATCATGAAACATTGGATAAGCTCAAGGATGAGGCATCCCATCTCAGGGATGTGAAACCTATTTCTGCACACAAAAACTGCACCCTCGCACAAGAAAAATTTTTGACTCATGGAGACTTAGTTTCTGGACTCCAAATTTTTGATACATATAGCTAAGGGCTGACCCAACTCAAATCTAAAATTGATTTGAATTAATTTAGACTTAATTAGCCCAATATAGAATCAGATTTTGAGCCCGATTTGAAATAGGGACCTAGTTTTTGCAACATGTTCTAGCATGTCAATTTTGCAAATATGATCTAATCCAATTAGACCCCTAATCAATTTTCTTTATGTGTGACCTATTGGATTCCACATATAACTAGCAATATATTTGAGTGTAAGTCAATTTGATTTGATTAAAATTTAATCTAACCGATCTAGATCCAATCGAACTAACCCGATTTCAACAATTAGAACTCTTTCTAATTGGTGATTGAATTAAACTCCTTAATTTGATCAAATCTACAAAATAAGATTGACATCTAGCAATGTATCATATTTACTTTGAAGATATAAAATTTTAGTAGAAATACAAAAAATATCCTTCAGTGGAAAGTTACCGTGCAATTTGATCCTGCGATCTCCCTACACCCTGAATATGACTCCGAATATGGAATGATGTCAAATCCAATATCATACTCATATTTTTCTCAATTTATAAGATGATTAAATTAATAAAATATTTAAAAAAATTTCTAATTTTTATTCTACTTTGATCAAAGGCTTCTTGAATCATCAATCGATCAGAGCAAGTAGGATGCGATCTCCTCTTACCAGGAGTGATCGATTCCATGTTGACCTACTCACAACCTCCATACATATTCTACCATATCCGGAACACCCCATACATAACTAAGTCATGAATGAGTATGAATCAAAAAATAAGGATTCATGTATACAAGGTTCCATGGTAGTCTCAGATCAAAGGATTATATATACAACTTTCACTATAAGAAAATATCTTTTGATAGGTAAGTAAATTTCATAAGATGTTTCTTAAGTCGGATCAATTCAGTGAACTTATTCTTTAATGAGCACCCACTTTTTTGTATTAGTATCTCACATAAGTGGTATATGAGATCAGCCATCCTCTCCATCAAGCATACATAGGAAGTGCTAGTCTATCCGAAACATTAATCCTCTCTTCAATGCTCCTATGACTAAGAATATTCTAAATCAAAATTTTTAAAATTTTAGATCTCATAGGTATGATCTTATCATAACCCTAAACCCATTATCCTGATTTATGGAGTTCATCATAATCATTACAAAAATAAGATGCAGCATATGATGAAAAATATTTTTTATTATTTAAGGAGTCAATACATGAGTCTGGAAGATTGCAAGGAAAATCCATCAAAATATAAATTTTGATTGGCTTATAGGGCATATTCCTTTCAATCTCTCACTTGCACTAAGCCAATCATCCTTATATTTTATCCCTATACAATCGAGATGGCGATCGAACTACTGCTATGGTAGAGCCTTAGTGAACGGGTCTGCTATGTTATTCTTTGTTTCTACTTGTTCAATGATAATATCTTGTCTTTCGATTATTTCACGAACAAGATGGAAGCGTCTTAGAATGTGCTTGGATTTATGATGAGACTTTAGTTTCTTTGCTTGAGCAACTGCTCCAGTATTATCATAGTAAAGTGATACTGAATTTTTAATCTCAGGAATGACACCCAATTTAGTGATGAACTTCTTCATCCAGACAACTTTCTTTGGCGGCTTCACTGTAGCTATATATTCTACTTCAGTGGTTGAGTCAGCTACAGTCTGCTGCTTGAAACTTTTTCAACTAACAACTCTACCATTAAGAGTAAAGATATACTCTGAAGTGGATTTGCTATCATCAGAGTCTGATTGGAAACTAGAGTCAAAATAATCTTCTAATTTTAGATCAGATCCTCCATATACCAGAAAAATATCTTTAGTCCTTCTCAGGTACTTAAAAATATTTTTTACTGCTTTTCAATGATCTTCTCCTAGATCAGCCTAAAATCTACTAACTACGCCTAAGACATAGGCAATATTAGGCCTAGTACATAGCATAGCATACATGATCGACCCTACTACTGAAGCATAGGGAATAAAACTCATTCTATTTCTCTCTTTCAATGTTTTTGGAGACATCCTTTTAGAGAGATATATACCTTGACTCATGGGTAAGTAACCTCTTTTACTCCCATCCACGCTAAACCTCTTTAGCACTAAATCAATGTACCTGGATTGGAACAAGCCTAACATCCTCTTAGATCTATCCCTATATATCTTTATACCTAGTATATAGGATGCTTTACCCAAATCCTTCATGAAAAACTTACTTGATAGCCATGTCTTGACTGATTGTAACATTGGGATATCATTCTCAATAAAATGTATGTCATCCACATATAAAACTAAGAAGACAATGGCACTCCCACTAGTCTTCTTGTATACACAAAGTTCATCCATATTTTTGATAAAGTTAAATTCTTTGACTGTAACATCAAATCGGATGTTCCAAGTCCTCGAGGCCTGCTTTAATTCATAAATAGATTTTTTAAGCTTGCATACTTGATTTGCTCTCCCTTTTGAGACAAATCCTTCTGGCTGAGACATGTAAACCTCTTCCTCAAGATAACCATTAAGGAAGATGGTCTTACATCCATTTGCCAAATCTCATAATCATGCTATACTGCTATTGTAAGCATAATCCGTATAGATTTAAGCATGGCAACAAGTAAAAATATTTTATCATAATCAATACCCTATTTTTGCTTGAAACATTTAGCTACCAATCTAGCTTTATAGGTTTCAACTTGGCCATCTACTCCAATCTTTTTCTTATAGACCCATTTGCATCCAATAGGAGTCATACCCTCTGGTGCATCAATCAAAATTCATACTTGGTTGGAGTACATGGAGTCCATTTCGGATTTCATAGCCTCTAGCCATTTGTCTGATTTTCTACTCATGATGGCTTCCGTATTGGTCAAAGGTTCATCATTCTCAATGATGTGGGCTTTATTATTCTAAATAATGAATCCATATCTTAATGGTACATTCCGTACTCTATCTAACCTTTGAAGAGGAGGTGTATTTTATGATTATACTTTATTAATGAATATTTTTGATTGAGGATCATTTTGTGCCTACATTTGTAGGTCTTGAACTTCTTTAAGTTCAATTTTCTTCCCACTGCCTCTTTCTAGGATAAACTCTTTTTCCATAAAAGTAGCATATTTACTGACAAACACCTTATGTTCAGTAGGATGGTAAAAGAGATATCCTATACTCTCTTTAGGATAGCCTACAAATAAGTATTTATCTACCATAGCACTCAGCTTATGTCCAAAATTTCTTTTAACATAAGTTGGACAGCCCTATATCTTAAGATACTTAATATTAGGCTTCTTTCCTCTCTATATCTCATATGGAGTGCTTGGCATAGATTTTGAAGGTACTCTGTTCAGAATATAGATAGTAATTTTTAGGACATGTCCCCAGAAGAAAATAGGCAAATCTGTAAGGCATATCATGGACTGCACCATATCTAATAAAGTGCGATTCCTCCTTTCATCTACACCATTTAGCTATGGTGTATAGGGAGGGGTCTATTCTGAGAGAATTCTATTTTCTTTAAGATGATCTAGAAATTCATTTGATATGTATTCTCCTCCTCGATCAGATCAAAAGATTTTAATACTTTTTTCAGTTTATTTCTCGACCATAATTTAATACTCTTTAAATTTATCAAAAGCTTTGGATTTGTGTTTCATAAGATACACATATCCAAACCTAGATAAATCATCAGTGAATGTTATAAAATAAGAGTATCCTCCTCTAGCTTCTATTGTCATAGGACCACATACATCAGTATGTACAAGTCCTAATAACTCACATATCCTTTCTCCATGTCCACTAAATGGAGTCTTAGTCATTTTTTCCGTTAGACAAGATTCACAAGTACCTAATGATTCATATTCATAAGGATCAAAAATTTTTTCTTTGTATAACTTGTTAATTCTTATCTCACTTATACGACCAAGTCGACAATACCAAAGTAAAGTATTATTTAATTCTTCTCTCTTTCACTTTTTACTTTCATCAGTATGAAAAATATTGTCATTAGATAGTGTTGGGTATAAAATACCCTCAGTCGAAGTTCTTAACAGGATTGACCCTCCCAGGACTCCGTCGGCTTTCGACCGCAGATGGTATCTCTCCGGACTTCTCCAATAGCCGGATTCCCACAGTGTTGATTGAATTCCCCCAACGGACGAACTCCCACTACATCACCCGAGCTCCTTCAACATGAGTTCCCTCAGTTATCTATTAAACCGCCCTAAGCGCTCACTAAGCCCCGACGCCAGCCGACTTTCTATGACTATCAGTTGTTCCCCGAATCCCTTCCGGACTTCTTCCAGTGAGGTTCAACTCCAATCCGAACTACCCCAGACTTCGCCAACGGCTGAACTTCCCCAACGGTGGCTTCCTATAACTACCAGATTTCAGCCCGGACTCCTATGGGAGCCAAATCTCATCCCCGACTTCGACTGTGGAAAGGCTTCGCCCGGACTCCTACGGGAGCCGGGCTCCATCCTCGACCCCGATTGCTGGTAAACTTCATCCGGACTCCTAAGGGAGCCGAACTTCACCCCTGACATTGATTGCAGGTAGACTCAGCCCGGACTCCTACGGGAGCTGGATCTCGTCCCCGACTTTGATTATGGAAAGGCTTCGCCCGGACTCCTACGGGAGCCAGGCTCCATCCTCGACCCCGATTGCTGGTAAATTTCATCCGGACTCCTCAGGGAGTCGGACTTCACCCCTGACTTTGATTTCAGGTAGACTCAGCCCGGACTCCTACGGGAGCCGGATCTCATCCCCAACTTTGACTGTGGAAAGGCTTCGCCCGGACTCTTATGGGAGCCAGGCTCCATCCTTGACCCTGATTGCTGGTAAACTTCATCCAGACTCTTAAGGGGGCCGGACTTCATCCCTGACTTTAATTGCAGGTAGTCTTCGTCCGGACTCCTACGGGAGCCGAGTCTCGTCCCAATTCTGGCTGCACAAGGACTTCGCCCGAACTCCTACGGGAGCCGGGCTCCACCCATGACTTCACTTACAGGTAAACTTCGTCCAGACTCTTAAGGAGGCCGGACTTCACCCCCAACTTTGATTGAAGGAAGACTCCATCCGAGCTCCTACAGGAGCCGAATTCATTTCTGACTCCAGCTACAGACTCCAACCGAACTTCAACCGACAAGTCTGGACTCCCTGGCAGGCCGTAGTAATAGCCACGATTTTGCTCCACTCCCTGTGACAGATCCTACGCGGCTCCATTACTCCCTGGTAGGCCGCAGTAACGGCCACAGCACTGCTCCACTCCCTGCGGCGGATCCTACGCGCCTCCATTACACCCTGGCAGGCCGCAGTAACGGCCACAGCACTGCTCCACTTCCTCCGATGGATTCCATGTGGCTCCATCACTCCCGGGCATGCCGCAATAACAGCCACGATCCTGCTCCACTTCCCGCGATGGATACCGCATGATTCTTCCATCCCCTGGCAAGTCGCGACAACGGACGCTGCTCCACTCCCCGCGGCAGACTCCATGTGGCACGCTTTGGTGATAGCCACGGGTCTACTCCACTACTCTTCGCAACAAACTCCACCTGACCCTGGGCAGCCCACTGCCAGACGGTTACAGATGTCGCTATCAGCTTGCTGCCCCCTCCGCGTATAAAAGGGGACCCAGATACGTTATTCTCTAAGCTCTTATTTTTACCTAGAAACTCTGCTAAAATCTTCGTTCAAGCACTCCATTCTTGTTGAGGCAGAGAACTGACTTGAGCGTCGGAGGGTCTTGCCGGAGCAACCCCACCTCTGGTTTAGACTTTTTTTGTAGGTCCCGGTGGCGACCGCGACTCCCTCGACTCCAACTTCTCCGATGCAAGCGATTTTTGCACCAACAGGATTGGCGCTAGAGGAAGGGCGGCTGTCTTCGCAGTACCCTTGTTCTTAAAGGAGCGCTCAACGGGACCACCTCTGGTCATCTTCTCCGACATCCGCTCCTTCTTCCCCCACTGGATCCTCGCCCGATGACTTCTCGCGAAGCATCCACACGGTGACCCACGGCCTTCGTGGCCAGATCCCAGGCTCTGGTCTCACCTCTGGTTTCCCAGGCCCCACATCCTCCAGCAAGGGTTGCCGGCATGGAGCGATCGGACAATCGGCCTTTGGCGGATTTCGCCAACACCATCTCGGGAGGATCCCGGAAGGAAGCAACTAACATACTGGCCGTACCCCACAAGCGACAAAAGATTGAGGAACTCGTAACCTTTACTGAAGAAGATGCTCAGGGAGTTCAATTCCCTCATAACGACGTGGTTGTAGTTTCCTTGAATATAGCAAATTACGACGTCCGCCGCATTCTCATCGACAATGGAAGTTCGGCCGACATTTTGTTGTACGATGCCTTTTCAAGAATGTCCATCCTTGATGGCCATTTGAGGCCGATTAGCTCCCCTCTAGTAGGGTTTACCGGTGATGCCGTTCCAGTGGAGGGAATGATAACTTTGATTGTGGCCGCGGGTCGATATCCAAGGCAATCCAGGGCTCTGGTGAATTTCCTGGTGGTGAAGGCACCGTCAGCCTACAACACAATCCTCGGCCGACCTGGCCTCAATGCTCTCCGAGCCATTGTGTCAACCTACCATTTGAAGTTGAAGTTTCCCACCAACTAGGAGATCGGAGAAGTCCGAGGGAACCAAGCCCTGGCCAGACACTGCTACAATATAGCCTTGCAAAGAAGCGACCAATTCAACCCCTGTCCAATTGATGGGCTGGATGCTCGCGACGACCTCACTGAAGAGAGGGGTGGCCCAATCGAAGATCTGGTACCGATCCCTCTGAACGACGGGAACACGGAGCATGTGGCGATGATCGGCTCCAACCTGGGGGAGGAGGTGCGAATGCATCTCATCGATTTTCTACGAAAGAATGCGGACATTTTCGCTTGGGTTCCAGTAGACATGCCGAGGATTGACATGAAAGTCATGGAGCACCGTCTGGCCGTCGATCCGAAGCATCGACCGATGAAAGAAAAAATCCGAGGTCATGCACCAGAGAGGCAGAAGGCGATAGCCGAGGAAGTGGACAAACTCCTTAAGGCCGGATTCATTAGGAAAGTCAATTATCCTGATTGGATTTCCAACGTTGTCCTAGTCAAAAAGGCAAACGACAAGTGGAGGATGTGCATAGACATCAAAAAGCTGAATAAAGCCTGCCCAAAGGATAGCTACCCCCTTCCCAGAATCGATCAACTAGTGGACGTGACCTCGGGCCATGAGCTCCTCACCTTCATAGATGCATTCTCTGGCTATAATCAAATCAGGATGGTGCCGGAAGATGAAGAAAAGACTGCTTTCATTACTAACCGTGACCTTTACTGTTACAGGGTCATGCCTTTCGGCCTCAAAAATACAGGTGCAACCTACCAGCGGTTGGTGAACAAAATCTTTAAGGAGCAGATCGGCCGCAACATGGAGGTCTACGTGGATGACATGCTCGTAAAAAGCAAATCTTCCATGGACCACGTCGCCGACCTCGAGGAGACCTTCGACACCCTTTGAAAATATAAAATGAAGCTGAACCCGACTAAATGCACTTTCGGAGTGACCTTGGGAAAGTTCCTGGGCTTCATGGTGTCGGGGCGTGGGATTGAGGCCAATCCAGAAAAAATTCATGCCATCCAGGAGATGGCCGCCCCGAAGTCGATAAAAGAGGTTCAATGCCTTACAGGGAGGGTAGCAGCCTTGAATTGCTTTGTCGCGAGGTCGGTCGAACGGTGCTTACCCTTGTTCCAAACCCTCAAGCAGTCGAAGAACTTCTGTTGGACCCCTGAATGCCAACAGGCATTCGAAGAACTAAGGAGCTACCTCAGCTCACCTCCACTGTTGGCGAAGCCAGAGCCTGGAGAGGAACTATTTTTGTACCTGACTGTCTCTCCCATGGCTCTCACGGCAGTCCTTGTCAAAGAAGAAGCAAAAGTCCAACGGCCAATCTACTATGTCAGTCGCGCGTTAAGAGACGTTGAGACCAGGTATACTAAATTAGAAAAACTGACTTACACCCTGTTGATTGCAGTCCGGAGGCTCCGACCCTACTTTCAAAGGCACATCATAACACTGCTCACCGACCAACCGATCAAGGCGATTCTACATCGGGCGGATGCCTCCGGGAGAATAAAAAATGGACGATCGAGCTCACAGAATTCGACATCAACTATCAACCCAGGCCACCAGTGAAGGCCCAGATATTGGCAGATTTCATAGTGGAGTGTACTATCCCAGAGGAGGCCGAACCTGAACAAGGTGAAATTGACGGCCTGAAGCCCCAGCCAAACTCCCCCAAAGAAAAAGCAGATCCCTCAGATTGCTTTTGGGCCTCTATGTGGATGGTTCTTCCAACATGTCAGGCGCAGGTGCGGGCTTGATCTTGATCAGTCCGGAGGGAATCATCGTGGAGTACGCTCTGCGCTTCGAGTTCCCTGCAACAAACAACGGAGCAGAATATGAAGCTCTGATTGCAGTACTGAGGATCGCCAAAGAGCTGGGAATAGATCGGCTCCGAGTCCACAGTGACTCTCAACTAATAGTGGGACAAGTCAACAGAAACTACGAAGCGCGGGAGGACAGCATGGCTAAATATCTTGAAAAGGTAAAGGAGCTCGTCTCCGCCTTTAGCAGCTTTGACATCAGGCAGATTTCGAGGTTGGAAAATACCAGGGCCGACCTTCTCTCCAAGCTGGCAATGCTGGCTCCGACCAAATTATCTAAAGGTGTTCTCTTTGAAGTGCTCAAGTGCCCGAGTATGAAAGAATCACGGCCCGTTATGAAAATTGACCACGAGCCCAGCTGGATCGACCCACTGATAACATACCTCAGAGACGGGGTTCTCCCCTAGGATGTGAAAGAAGCTCGGAAGCTCCGGAATCAAGCCTCCCGATACATCCTTTATGAGGGCAAGTTGTACAAGAGATCATACTCTTTGCCCCTCTTAAAATATCTCCGACCTTCGGAAGCTGACTACACCTTGTGGGAAGTGCATGAAGGAATCTGCGGAAGCCATCTGGGGGCTAGATCTTTATCCCACAAGTTGCTCCACCAAGGATATTACTGGCCGACGATGCACCATGACTCGATTGAATACGTCAGAAAATGTGACCGATGCCAGAGATATGCCAACATCCAGAGACAGCCCGCCACTGAGCTTACACCCTTGAGTGCCCCGTGGCCATTTGCGCAATGGGGGATGGACATCCTTGGACCCTTTCTCATGGCGTCGGGGCAGAGGAAGTTTCTCCTGGTAGCGATTGACTACTTCACCAAGTGGGTCAAAGCCGAACCACTGGCAAAAATCACGGAAGCTAATGTGCAAGATTTCATCTGGAAGTCAATCGTTTGCAGGTTCGGTCTGTCGAGAACCCTAATCACTGATAATGGACGACAGTTCGTGAGAGTAAGATTCGCCGAATTCTGTGAAGATCTAAATATCTTCCACAACTTCACATCAGTAGCCCATCCTCAGGCGAACGACGAAGCTGAAGTGACCAACAGAACCCTGCTGCAAGGGATCAAGACGAGGCTTGAAAAGATGAAGGGAACCTGGGCAGATGAACTTTATCATGTGCTGTGGGCATATCGAACTACCCAAAGACTGCCCACGGGGGAGACCCCCTTTGCTTTAGCCTTTGGAATGGAGGTCGTCATCCCAATTGAGCTTAAACTCCCGTCGGCACGAGTCGTGGCATTCAATGAACATCAAAATTCGCAAGGTCTTAAAGCCAACCTTGACTTGCTGGAGGAAAAGCGGAGGTGGCTCAAATTCGGATGGTAGCCTATAGACAGAAAGTCGCCTGCTATTACAATTCCTGAGTCAAGAATAAAGTCTTTAGAGCAGGAGATCTAGTGCTTCGACGAGCCACTGTCTCGCAACCTCAAGATCGAGGGAAGCTCGCCCCAAACTGGGAAGGCCCATATGAGGTCAAAGAAGTAGTTCGGCCCGGAACTTATTACCTCAAGGAGCTCGGAGGTGCAGACCTCCCACGACCATGGAGCTTGAAAACCTATGAATGTATCACCGATAACTCTATCTTAAATAAAAGTTGCATATCTACATAACTCCCCTCTTGGCGCTAGCTTATATCGACAGGGCAATTATAACAAACTATGTCGGAAGCAGGAAGGGAACTTCGTCTCGACAAAGTCGAAGGCCTGGTTCTCTTTAGACGGATGGGGGGAGAAGCCTTGCAACGTCCAAATGCGCCCCCACAATCCTGTTAGGGACAGGAGGAAAACCTCGCCTTAACTTGAGCAAAGTCGAAGGTCTGGTTCTTTTTAGACCGGATGGGGGGAGAGGCCTTGCAACGCCCAAATGCGCCCCCATAGCCCTGTTAGGGACAGGAGGAGAACCTCGCCCTAACTTGAGCAAAGTCGAAGGCCCATTCTCTTTAGATCAGATGGGGGGAGAGGCCTTGCAACGCCCAAATGCGCCCCCACAGCCCTGTTAGGGATAGGAGGAGAACCTCGCCCTAACTTGAGCAAAGTCGAAGGCCCGGTTCTCTTTAGACCGGATGGGGGAGAGGTCTTGCAATGCCCAAATGCGCCCCCACACCCCTGTTAGGGACAGGAGGAGAACCTCGCCCTAACTTGAGCAAAGTCGAAGGCCCGGTTCTCTTTAGACCGGATGGGGGAGAGGCCTTGCAACGCCCAAATGCGCCCCCACAGCCCCGTTAGGGACAGGAGGAGAACCTCACCCTAACTTGTTCAAAGTCGAAGGCCCGGTTCTCTTTAGACCGGATGGGGGGAAGGGCCTAGCAACGCCCATATGTGCCCCTACAGCCGCATTAGAGACAAGAGGAGAACCTCATCCTAACCAGAGCTGGAACCTGTTACGACAAAAATAGAGAAAGAACCTCACCCTGACATCAATTAAAGTCTGGTCGTTCAAGACCAGACGAGAAAAAGGGGGGACCTTCCCCAGCGGCCCCTTCGCAACAAAACTCCGTCTGGACTCCTATGGGAGCCGGACTCCACCCTCGACTTTGATCGAAGGAAGACTCCATCCGAACTCCCACGGGAGCCAGACTTCACCCCGATTTCACCTATGGGAGCTAGACTCCCGCAGCTCCCCTAAGAGTGGAGGGAAAAATCTCACTCGAAAAAGAAAAAGGGGAGAGGGGTTAAAAGGGAAAGCGATGGACTACGTCAACGACGAATGGAAAATAAACAGCATCAAAGATGCAGAGAACCCCATCTCAGCAAGGATTGGGGTTCTTATCAAGAACCCCAGCTCTCAAGGAAGCTTTCAATGCAAGCCCAAGATAAGACAACTTCCTCAGGGTGACGGAAGCTCAGACCTCCGAGCTCGAGCCCTGAAGGGGGCACCAAACCCGAGCGGCCCCAGACGAATCTACGGCCACGGATGAAAAAGATGGATCGATACGAGGACAATCGGGTACCTCCGAACAACACAAAGACCGAAAAGAAGCTCGGCAAACGACAATTCAACACATGAGTAAAAGAGGTAGTGGAAAATTTTCTTCTCATATTTTTCATCAAATATGCATTATAGAGCCATTAAGGTTGAAGGAAAAGAATAACTGAAAGGCGAGCTGGCGTGACAACCACCGATAACCTACGGATGACGTCAAAAAAAAAAAAAAAAAGGAAGAAGAGAAAAAGAAAGAAGAAATACAACAATAACAATGGTAAAGGAAAGAAGTTTGGCAGACAACAATTCGATGCAAAATATGGACGAAATAACAAAATCTCCTTCTCATTTTTCAATTAACAAGATGTACGTTACAAGACCCGGAGGGCCAGAAAAGAATACATTATTACAAGGCTCGGAAGGGTTACACCGGAGTTCACTTCAAGCTGTAGACTTCTCTTCCCAGTTTCGTCCTTCCCAGCTGCATTTTTCAGTGCGTGTGATAAACCTCTCGGCTCTCTCCCCCCGCCTCATCCCGCTCCATCTCCAAAATCCCAACCCTAGGGGGAAAAGGATGGGATAGAATTCATGGGACAGCAAAGGCAACGGCGGTGGCGACGATGACCTGTTTCAAGAAGAACTGGAGTTACCCCGGAGGCAGCGATGGCGCCGGAGATATGCGCTGTCACCGGAAGCTCCATGACAACCGCCGTCCTAGGCATTCTGGCAAGGTCGGCATGCGCTATTTCCACCATCCCCACAACAAGTTTTACTGTCCCACCGTCGACGCCGACTGCTTCTGGTCCCTCGACCCCGATGACATCAAGGATCCCGCCATGGCTTGTGACGACAGCTCCACCCCCTTGACCGATGTCGCCCCATTCAGCTACTCCAAAATTCTCAGGCAGAACGCCTTCACCGGTTGTCCCCATTATTAAACCCCTGTTGTTGAAGAAATTCTCCCTCGAGCCCCCTTTAAGGCGGCGGGAACCCTCAGCGGCAGTTCGACGATCGGAGAATTCGCAGACTGCTGTTCTCCTCCTTGCACTCTTCTTAGTCCGTGGCATCATCTGGAGAATGGCCTCCGGGGCGGAGGCCCCTGCAGGGGAACCCCTTGGAGAGACTCGGGGGACTGAAAATGACGGAGGGCCGGCGGAGATGGCAAAGACCAGCGCGAGGGACGCTCGGAGTCGGAAGGGGCACCGATGGAGTGGCTGAGTGGCTAAGCTCTCAGGCGAAAGAAAGTTGTCATCCCTCAGGCGAAGTGAAGCCTCTGGAAGAGAGGTGGGGGCTTAAATAGGCAACGGAGCCTGGCGCAATTATGATGGCAGGTGTCCCTAGGCCAACCAGTGCTCACCGCGTGTCCCACTCACCGTGACCTAGGGTTGACCGTTCGCAGACTTTCATGGCGTGACGCTTGGGATCACATCCTGGCAGGAGTTCCGAAAAGACTCTTCAGGTCACCCTAATCGGAAAAAGGCTCCAGCACGCGCACATTAAATGCCAAAATATCTGAGGATGATCGCGCGCAGACATCGAGGGAGGAACTTCGGTTGTGACAATCTTTTTGTACTTCCTTCATCTGAAATTCGAACTCGAAAGTAGGGGGACTGGTGTTGGGTGTAAAATACCCTCAGCCGAAGTTCTTAACAGGATTGACCCTCCCAGGACTCCGTCGGCTTTCGACCGCAGATGGTATCTCTTCGGACTTCTCCAACAGCCGGATTCTCACAGTGCTGATTGAATTCCCCCAACGGACGAACTCCCACTACATCACCCGAGCTCCTTCAACATGAGTTCCCTCAGTTATCTATTAAACCGCCCTAAGCGCTCACTAAGCCCCGATGCCAGCCGACTTTCTACGACTATCAGCTGTTCCCCGAATCCCTTCCGGACTTCTTTCAGCCAGGTTTAACTCCAACCCAAACTACACCAGACTTCGCCAACGGCTGAACTTCCCCAACGGTGGCTTCCTACAACTACCAAATTTCAGCCCGAACTCCTACGGGAGTCGGATCTCGTCCCCGACTTCGACTGTGGAAAGGCTTCGCCCGGACTCCTACGGGAGCCCGGCTCCATCCTCGACCCCGATTGCTGGTAAACTTCGTCCGAACTCCTAAGGGAGCCAGACTTCACCCCTGACTTTGATTGCAGGTAGACTCAGCCCGAACTCCTACGGGAGCTGGATCTCATCCCTGACTTTGACTTCGGAAAGGCTTCGCCCGAACTCTTATGGGAGCCGGGCTCCATCCTCGACCCCGATTGCTGGTAAACTTCGTCCGGACTCCTCAGGGAGCCAGACTTCACCCCTGACTTTGATTTCAGGTAGACTCAGCCCGGACTCCTACGGGAGCCGGATCTCGTCCCCGACTTCAACTGCGGAAAGGCTTTGCCCGGACTCCTACGAGAGCCAGGCTCCATCCTCGACCCTGATTGCTGGTAAACTTCGTCCGGACTCTTAAGCGGGCCGGACTTCATCCCTGACTTTAATTGCAGGTAGACTTCGCTCGGACTCTTACGAGAGCCGAGTCTCATCCCAATTCCGACTGCATAAGGACTTCGCCCGGACTCCTACAGGAGCCGGGCTCCACCCACGACTTCGCTTACAGGTAAACTTCGTCTGAACTCTTAAGGGGGCCGGACTTCACCTCCAACTTTGACTGAAGGAAGACTCCATCCGAGCTCTTACAAGAGCCAGAATTTGTTTCCGACTCCATCTACAGACTCCAACCGAACTTCAGCCGACAAGTCTGGACTCCCTGGCAGGCCGTAGTAACGGCCACGATTCTGCTCCACTCCCTGCGGTGGATCCTACGCGGCTCCATTACTCCCTGGCAGACCGTAGTAATGGCCACAGCACTACTCCACTCCCTGCGGTGGATCCTACACGGCTCCATTACTCCCTGGCAGGCCGCAGTAACGGCCACAGCACTGCTCCACTTCCTGCGATGGATTCCACGTGGCTCCATCACTCCTGGGCAGGCCGCAATAACAGCCACAATCCTGCTCCACTTCCCACGATGGATACCGCGTGATTCTTCCATCCCCTGGCAAGTCGCGACAACGGACGTCGCTCCACTCCCCGCAGCAGACTCCACGTGTCATGCTTCGGTGATAGCCACGGGTCTACTCCACTACTCTTTGCAACAAACTCTGCCTGACTCTAGGCAGCCCACTGCCAGACGGTTACAGATGTCGCTATCAGCTTGCTGTCCCCTCCGCCTATAAAAGGAGACCCCAGATACGTTATTCTCTAAGCTCTTATTTTTACCTAGAAACTTTGCTAAAATCTTCGTTCGAGCACTCCATTCTTGTTAAGGTAGAGAACTGACTTGAGCATCGGAGAGTCTTGCCGGAGCAACCCCACCTCCGGTTTAGACTTCTTTTGCAGGTCCTGGCGGTGACCGCGACTCCCTCGACTCCAGCTTCTCCGACGCAAGCGGATTTTTGCACCAACAGATAGAATCAGAAGACCATTGTTAATAACGCCATGATAAAAAAATTTTATTAGAAAAAAAAATTGAGCAACTATTGCTCTTTCCATTTATTTCATAACCTCGTTGCAATAGCAACGGTACATAAATAATATTTTTAATGATCTTAGGCATATAATAATAGTTTTTTAGCTTTAAGATCTTCTCAGAAGGTAACTTTAACATATACGTCCCCATAGCCTCTGCTTGGATGGACTCTCCTCTAGCATCGTAAAGCTCGAAATCATCCTTCTTCAGCACTTTAATATTCTGCAGCTCCTACAATGATTTGTAGATATGAGAACCACAGACGGTATCTAATACCCAAGAGTCTGAATTAGAAGAACTTAATGACAAGATTGTATGTATCTCATATATACTTTTGGTGCATCGCTTGCACCAGCCTTTATAGTTGCAAGATATAACTTACAATTTCTTTCCTGCCTTATCGCAGTGAAAGCAGGTACCCTGTCCTGAGACTTTCTTCCCCTTCTTCTTCATCTTGCCACCCTTAGGATTCAGTACTTTCTTTGAACCCTTAAAATCTGATTTCTTCTTAGAGGTTTTACCCACAAGAAGAAGTGGCTCTTAGCTATCTTAAGCATAATTCAACAGCTCAGGTAAAGAGGTATTCAATCTGTTCATGTGATAGTTTATGACAAACTGAGCAAATGACTCAGGGAGAGATTGCAGGATCAAATCCTGACTTAATTCTCCATCCATCACAAAATCTAGTTGACCCAATCTAGTAATTAGATCAATGACCTTCAGGATATGGTCTTGTACGGATGATCCCTCAGTCATTCTAGCATGGAATAACTACTTAGATATCTCATATCTAGCAGTCTTACTCTGTTCTCTATACAACTCTTTAAGATTGAGGAGTATGAATTGAGTATCCATGCTCTCATATTGCCTCTGCACCTCATTGCTCATAGAGGCCAGTATGATGCACTTGACAATCAAACTGTCATTCTTCCATATTCTGTATGTGGATACCTCCTCCTCTGTGGCATCATCCCCAACTTCTTGTGGTTCAGGAACATCAAGAATATAGGAGAGCTTCTCCTGAGTGAGTACGATCTTTAAATTTTTTAACTAGTCCACATAATTGGGATCGATCAACTTATTAGAATCTAAAATTTTTTGCAATGATAGTGAAGATGCTATTTATCGAATTTAATCTACAATAATTAAAGAACATTATATAAGCAAACAACTCATGTTGACTCATACAATTAAATAAGGTCTTTAGATTTAATTGTGCCTCCCACTATTTTATCGAATATCATAACCCTCTACTATGATGAATGAGACATATTTCATATTTATCTTAGTAGGATTGAGATCCTAATTCTTCATAATGATCTTGTGTTAACACAACAAACCCTTATGAGTTCATAGGTAGAAAACTCTTTCCGATTGCATCTCATGTAATTCTTAATATCATATCTTGGCCTCTAAGATATTATTAGCCTTGTGTTAACACAACAACTATAATATTTTAGTTAAGTTAGACTCTTCATTTCAATACAGTCAAATTCTAATATAACTGTCCTTGTGTTAACACAACAAAGCAATACATTCAAAATTACCGTAAGCATCTTCTATGCACCAGAATTATGTTATATCAATTCTTGTGACAAGCCTTGTGTTAACACAACAAACTAGCCATAGGTTATGATGTAACATTAACCTAGCATGAAGGAAGGCCCTTAGTAGTATTTTCAACATTGGGGTTTTTCAATATCAAGATCGCTTAATCAAATTGGCCAAGTAGGTAAGGTGGAGGTCCCCCCATTACTTTCCTTAGACATCAATAAATTAGTCAAGTCAGACAACGAAACCAATTAAAGAATCACCTATAGCATTTTTCTAGACACCAATTGATCAATTGATCAAGAATTGGTTAACCTATAGTTGCATATCACTACCACTTAATATAATTTTTAATGAGGACTATTATTTGGTCTCATACACATTCTAACTATATAATATCAATTTATATATTAATATTAAAATATTTTATATGTGCAAGTATAACATATGAACATTCATCATCGTAGGACAACCTTACAGCATAACCTCGTTATGCTAGGATGACCTTATGTCAGGATGATGAAGTGATGAATCATATATGCATCATTTCATATCATCATATGAAAGTATAATAGAAGACATAAATCATTTTATAGTATAAATCATACTATATATCACATAAACATTATGTATATTTGATTGAACCAAACAAGGCTGGCTCTGATACCACTGTAGGGTTTTAGGTGGGCATGCACAGCGGAAGCATAATAGATTTTAAAATTTAAATTAAAAAATTTTAAATATAAAACTCTTAAACCAGCATCTCTTTAATGATTAACAATCATATATAATATAAATTTAAAATTATATTCAAGCTATAGAAGAATACCTGCAGCACCTAATCAAAATTCCGACGAACCTCCACCAGGTGCCCAAATGTTCGCCCTCTAACGGTGATCCACACAGGGCTATGATCAGGACACCAACTCTTTGAGATAATTTTTCCTTCAAATTTTTTACTCTAAAAATTTTTTTGGACACCAGGACCTCAAGACCCTCTTCCTCTTCTCCTAGACTTCTTATCCCTACCTTTTTTCTCTCCTTGTCTTCCTTAATTCTCTTCTTAGACTCTTGTCCTAAAATCAAACTTGTCCTTATTATTTTGGACTTGTCCTAACAAGAGAAGGAAGGGACTAATTGGATAATAGGGAGAGGATGTTAGAAAGAAAAGAAAAATTGAAAATCTGAATAAATCCAATCCCCCGGTGCACCCCCCTTTAAATACTTAGAGACGGGTTGCCTTCGAGAATTATTCGCACCCCTTCCACATGCCATCTCGCATCTATCAAAAAATTTCACATCTCCTAATAAATTCTCATGCCATCTGAAATATTTTGACACATGTCAATCATCAAAAAAAGATCCAAGAGATACTTCGTGCAGAAGGACTCTTCAAAATATTTTTCTCGATGATTCTCTGATGCATCGCGTAGCTTTCTATGGCATAATTTTTTTCTACCATCCATCAGCATAATTTTGTCTAACCAATAGCCAAAAATGAAGGTGCTAACATCAAAATGGCTAGAAAAAATCTTAGGAAGTGGCGTGATAAATGGGTTAGAGTCCTTCACAAGTTGGACTCTTGGTCAGGCGCATGGATCAGACTGACAGGATTTCTAACTTTGATAAATTTTTATGTTTAAATAAGAAAGAATTTTAACTTCAAAAAAATTATTTATGTACAAAATTAAGGTATGAGTCACCAAAAAATTTATTTCATCATGAAACATTAGATAACCTCGAGGATGAGGCATCCCATCTCATGGGATGTGAAAGCTGTTTCTACGCACAAAAACTGCACCCACACACAAGAAAAATTTTTGACTCATGGAGACTTGGTTTTCTAGCTCTAACATTTTCATACATATAGCTAAGGGCTGACCCAACTCAAACCTAAAATTGTTTTGAATTAATTTGGCCTTGATTAGCCCAATATGGAATCAGATTTTGAACCCAATTCGAAACAGGGAGCTAGTTTTTCCAACATGTGCTAGCATGTCAATTTTGCAAATATGATCTAATCCAATTAGACCCCTGATCAATTTTCTTTGTGTGTGACCCATTGGGTTCCACATCTAGCCAGCAATAGGTTTGAGTGCAAGTCAATTTGATTTAATTAGAATTTAATCTAACTGATCTAGATCCAATCGAACTAACCCGATTTCAACAATTAAAACTCTTTCTAATTGGCGACTGAATTAAACTCTTTAATTCGATCAAATCTACAAGACAAGATTGACATCTATCAATGTATCATGTCTACCTAGAAGATATAAAATTTTAGTTGCAATACCAAAAATATCCTTCAGTGGAAAGTTACCGTGCAATTTGATCCTGCGACCTCCCTGCACCCCGAATGTGACTCCAGATATGGAATGATGTCAAATCCAATATCATACTCATATTTCTCTCAATCTTATATGATGATTTAATTAATTAAATATTAAAAACTCTTTTTAATTTTTATTCTACTTTGATCAAAGGCTTCCTGAATCATCAATCAATCAGAGCAAGTAGGATGCGATCTCTTCTTACCAGGAGTGATCGATTCCATGTTGACCTACTCACAACCTTCATACATATTCTACCATATCTAGAACATCCCGTACATGACTAAGTCATGAATGAGTATGAAGTAAAAAATATAGATTCATGTATACAAGGTTCTATGGTAGTCTCAGGTCAAAGGATTATATACACAACTCTCACTATAAGAAAACATCTTTTGACGGGTAAGTAAATTTTATAAGATATTTCTTAAGTCAGATCAATTCAGTAAACTCATTCTCTAATGAGCACCCACTTTCTTGTATTAGTGTCTCACACAAGTGGCATATGAGATCAGCCACCCTCTCCATCGAGCATACATAGGAAGTGCGAGTCTATTTGGAACATTGATCCTCTTCTTAATGCTCATATGACTAGAAATATTCTAAATCAGGATTTTTAAGATTTTAGATCTCATAGGTATGATCTCATTATAACTCTAAACCCATTACCTTGATTTATGGAGTTCATCATAATCATTATAAAAGTAAGATGCAGCATATGATGAAAAATATCGTTTATTATTTAAAGAGTCAATACATGAGTCTGAAAAATTACAAAGAAAATCCATCAAAATACAAATTTCGATTGGCTTGTAGGGCATATTCCTTTCATCGGCATATATACTCTATACTTTATCTGTGAAAACACAAGCAACCAATTGCATCTATCTCCATAGATCTTTATATTCTCAAAATATAGGATGCTTGTTTTAGGTTTTTAATGGAGAATTCAATATGCAACCATATTTTAACCGATGTCAGTATTGGACACTCCCACTGATCCTTTTAAAAATTTATAATTTTTCATTTCTAATTAAACAATTTGATCATATCATCAAAATAAATGTTCCAACTCTAAGATTATTGTAGATTTTGTGATCTCTTATCACGAGAAGTAAAATCCATAAGCTATTCTATACAGAAATCTTTAAAAGATATCCATTCAGAAAAGCTATTTCATATTTTTTTTTTAGAGTCGATGTCTGACATTATCTCGTTGTAGATTTTGAGATCATCTCTATGTTTCCTATCTCTCATGAAAAATAATTTTTTTCTATATCCTCTGTTAAGTATACTCAAGTACCTTTCGAGAAGATGGGAGATCCTACTGTATCTACGAGGTGGAGGAGAAACATATATATACTGGCTCATCATGAATTAGTTCTTTAGATCCTATGGCTCGCTGCTCTTCAGAGACATTCTCTTCGAGCTTAACTTTTCTTCGACTGTTTCATCTTGGACAAATAATTTTCCAAGAAGATAATATGATGGGTCACAATCACATTGTAATCTTTTCAGAAGAAAAGTAGTATCCCAAACTCTTTTAGGATGTTCTTTGAAATGAGCTTTATAAATCTATCCTCTAACATGTTTGTCTGCTGTCCTTAACATAGGTCGGACATCCTTGGATCATAAAATAATCAAGATTAGTTCTCATCATGCTATATCTCATACGGTGTGGTAGAAATAGATTTAGAGAGAACCAAATTTCATAGAAATAAAATATCCCTAAAGAAATAAAATAAATCAGTAAAGTTCATCATAGACCAGACCATAACTCATATAGTCCTATAACTCTTCTTAATTATTTCATTGGGCTGAGATGTACTAAGAGGAATCCAATATGAAACTACATCATTTTATGAGATAATCAAAAAATTTTTTTGGTATTGCATCATCGATCTGATCGAAGTACCTTTAAATTTTTTTTGATTTGCTTCTCTATTTTATATCTGAATTTTTTGAACCTTTCAAGAATTTTAGATTTATATCTCATATACTTACCCATACCATGACTGATCATCGATAAAGATAACGAAGTAGAGATAACTCCCTTTGTTAGCACATCAAATGGGCTACACACATCAAATATGTACTAGGATAAGTATCTCAGTGGTCTTTTTCCTCTTGTCCCACAAGAGTAGCTTGGTCATCTTTTCTCAAAGAGATGATGCACAAATTAGACATGACTCAACAGTCAAAGAGCCCAAAAATCTATATTTTTCAGTCTGTTAGTCATTTCTTCTCCTATATAACTTAGCCTAAGGTGCCACATATACTTAAGGTTTATCTCAACTCTAGATCTCTCAGATCTAATGGCATTCACTGCTTGCTCAATTAAGTTTATAGATGCATCACCATACAAATGATAGAGACTATCTCTAAGAACTAAATCCAAATAATAACCACAAAGGATAGATGCCCAAGGCCTCAGTAGCAACTCTTGCCCTATTACCAATTATAAGGGTTACTTTCTTAGTCCTCTACCTTCCCATAGCTCTATACTAAAGTGCATAAAAGTACTAGAGTCTAAACTCAACTAAAAGAAAAGAAAATCGTAAGGATAGTATTGAGCAATTTCAACATGCCTACTCAAGGTGTGTCCTTCTTTCTTTAGACTCTCCAGGTATGTACCTCTGAACTTTTCAAAATTTTTTAGTTACCAATATTTTGATCAATTCAGGTAAGATGCCTAGAAGATCATTCAAATGGTAGTTTACCATAAACTATGCATACAAACTAAAAAGAGATCATAGGATTAAATCCACAAGTAATTCCTTATGTATGGTTATGTCGAGTCTTTTAAGCTCCTTAATGTCTTTGATCATTATCAAATAGTGATCATAGACTGACTGCCCATTGTGCATCTCATGCGCTGTGTGACTTTGATCACCTCACAATACTTATAAATGAATCAATATGTTATTTGCAGTGTATATGTGCTCATGCATATATTGCACTTACCTTTATTGTTATTGTCCATCCACTTATCAAGTATAGCTCGTTTGATTTTGGATCGGATAGGCTGTTAACATTAGAATAACCTGGTAGAGACTATTGCTAATTTTTTAAAATTAAGAGCAATTCTTAAGTTTGTGAGCTAGTCTATGTAATTGATTTTGGTTAAATGGTTGATATCTAGGATTCGAGCTAGAGGGTTGAAAGCTGACACAATAAACAACAGAGAGCAAAGATTTTAATTACATATTTATACTTATTTCAATAATTTACTTTAAAAATTTTTAGATGCAAAAAGACTCTCACTATTTTATCAGATCTCACACACTCTCCAGATGGAGAAACAAAAATTCTAACATGATAACTGAAGTTTTAGTGGATGCTGCAGTCCCATCGATGCCGTGCACCTCACTTAATAGTTATTGATAACATACACACCGATGCGTGGATAACTTTTTACCCAGATGCTTCTCTAAGCATATTGCAGTGACTTGGTCTCTAAGTCATGTGGGCTCACCAAATAGTTATTGCCCACATTTTTTAGTTAAGTCAAATCCACTATTCATAAGCAGGTGCAAAGCTATCATTGGATCCCTCACCTAATAGTTATTAGGCCCAAGCTCATCTTTACCCTAAAGTAACTCTTTGTTAATAGAGTGGTTGTGTATTCCTGGAGCAACTGGACCATTGTGACCAGCCGTAAACAATCAACATCGATAGCACGCTCGCACATTAACAATGGTAGAAGCCCATTGAACTTAATATTTATGGAGAGGTTTTGGGTTTAGATCTCATCTAATTAGTAATCACATGACTGATCTAATTGACATGGGCTAAACCAAATCGTCAAGCAACCATATTTGAGATTCATTCTCTCAAATTGGCCAAGTAAGTTAAGATTGGTAGGGGTCTCTCTGCTGCTTTTCTTAGATACCAATAAATTGATCAGGTCAGTAAATGAAACTAATTAATAACCATCTTTCAATTACTTGTCTTAGACACCAATTGGTTAATTGGTCTGAATAGGTTAGCTTGGTTGAATCAGATTCGAGCCATAGAGCCAAATTAGGTTCTTAGGTTAATCAATTCTACATATAAGTATCAATCGATTCAATCAACAATAATTATATAATCTTAAGCACTTTTGATCTAACCCTAATCAATATTTAATTCAATTTGATCAACTGCTAAATCGATTTTGATCCATTATGATCAAATCAGAAACTCTAAATGTAATCCAATTACATATCCTAATTTGATCTACCCATGACCAGTCCCTCATGCACCAACACAAATTTTAAAACTTAAATCTAAATTTTTAAATCTAATTTTTTTGCATGAAAAATAAATTTTGATCTCGAAATAATTTTCAAATCATACATACAAACATATATCATATACATGAATAAAGTTTAGGTCATAGAAACTAATTTCAACTTTAAACATACTTTCATATATCATATATATGAATTAAAATAGATCTCGAAACTCTTTTCAGATCTAAATAATAAAACACATATCACATATATGATAAAAAATTAGATCTAAAATTTTATTTTAATTAAAAATTTTGGTATCATTTTAGGACAACCATACAGCACAACAAGTTATGTCAGGGCAACCTTATGTCAGAATGACATCAAAAATTTTTAGATCTAAAATTTTTCTCTGTAGATTTCAGATCTAAATCTTAGTCTCATGTATATAACGTGGCTCTGATGCCACTATTGAGATTTCATGGTTTCATGCATACAAAAATTTGAAATGAGTATGCAGTAGAAATTAAAAATTCAGATTAAATATAATTTAATCTAAACATGTATTAGATCAAATCTTAAAATCATAAATAAGATCTACATATGTGAGATAATATTCACATATAGAAATTAAATATAAATAAATAAATAAATAATATCTAATCTTCATACCATGGCATGGGTCGATCTACATCATGAATTGATGATCATGGATGTCTTCCGAAGGTCTTTTGAAATCGCACAAGTGTCTGGCCTCTACAGGTATCCACATGAGACTTCGATCTAATCAGAAACTTTTTGATCTCATCAGGATACTAGCTCCCTTGCAGAGATCGCATCTTGATGGTTAAAAACTCTTCATTTCTCTAATGATCCTTTTAGAGAAGATAAAGAGAATAGGAGAATGAAGATCTCTATGCTAAAGATCGTGAGAAGAACACTTTCTTCTCTTTCTTCTTAAAATCCATGTACCAAATCTCTATGCTAGAGATGTAAAAATTTTTGTCCAACTTTTGGGCAAAGAGGAGAGAAAAACCCATATCTAAATTAGGACAAAAGATGAAGAGAGAAGGCCTTAACAACTAACCTTTGGTTATTGGTAAAAAAGAAAGTATAGGAACCAACTAACCTCACGCCATGACTCTTCATGCCGCGCCCTCTCCCTTAGGAATTTTCACACACACTCCTCTAATTTTTGGCATCTCAAACTGACCACCATCAAGATGTTATCACCCAACATGATCCCATGTTTAAATAGGAAGAGATAGGGTTTTTAGGTGAGAGTCCAAACTTCCTTGGACTCTTGATTTATGATGCCTCCCACCCTTCCTATTTGCGCCAATATATCTCACGGAGAAAGGAGTTTAATGTGAACTCTTCCACACTAAAAACCTCATGCCTTGGAGGAAAAATAGGCATAAATTAAAAGTGAGCGTGGTGCTTTCTTATGGTGCATGGAGAGGGAGAGTCCTAACCACTTAGGACTCCTCTTTAGATTGCTGATTTAAACCAATTAAAATTTTAGTCAATTCTAATTATATTAAAAATTGATTAGACCCAAATAGATTGAAATCTTAATCTAATTAGGAACTCAAACTATTTAGATTAAAACTAATCTAATTAAGAATTAGAAGTCACCTAATTAGAGGAGGATTCCTAGTCCAAATAGGAACCCAAAAACTCTTAGATAGAGCCTAATCTAATTAGGAATTAAGTCAAATCCAAATTCTAATCAAATAAAAAATTATCCTCCCATGTAATTTGGTTATCTCATAATTCTATTAGGTTTGATCGAATTGAACCCTTGTCCAATCAATTAAATCTAATTCAATTAGACTTGATGCAAGCCCCATTGCTCAATCAAATTGAGCTAATTAGCAATCCAATTGCTAATTAATCCTCCTATAACTCACTAACTCTTTAGTGAGTTACTTAATTATAACTTTTGCATTGGATTAATCATCAATCAAATTGATAATTAAATCCCATCATGATTCATAATTGCAATTCAACCATCTGATCAGTCAAAAGCCTCTTTGTGTGTGATCTCAGAGGTTCGATTCTATCTGATAGTGAGATATATTGTGATCCCTATCATCATATTATTAAAACTCTTTTCAATAGGTGGAACTATTCTAACTCTACCCATCAAAGATCATCGATCATTGAGATGATACTCATGGGTCTCACAATCCACTAATGACATCTAGCAGTATATAGTGGCAATCCAGCAGAATTAAACGTGATGAACTTCTAAGTACAGTTAACGTATGATATAGTCCCTCTATCATGAGTCCCGATTAGATGGCAGGTCATTGATAAATCATCAAACCTCATCATTGATCATATGATAGATTTAATCAGCTTGAGTTTATATATGATTCTCATAAAAAAAAATTTTCATTAATCATACTACTATGGCCATAGACTTAAGAACTCAGCTTCTTAAATCTCATAGGACTACTCCCTTCTACTAGGATCGATAGATTCTATTTAGGTGCACAGCCTACTCTTATAGTGGATCAACTATCATCAATATCCATTACAAGAATTCATTGAGCCAATATTTATGTGTAGTCAAACTCCAGCAGCATTACTGTGAGCAGCTGTAGCACCATAGGTCAAAGGATCAGTCATATTACTGCAGCATCGAGAAAGTCACTAACGAGTGAGCAGACATTCATATGACTTCTCGTGTTAGTCACGCTCAGTGCTAGTTATTTTTTAACAACCACCTACACTCTCACTCAAGTGTTACTACATCATAGACTCAAGACTCATCTGTCCAAAGGAAGCGATCTGTGCACTGGTCTCTCTGGATTAATCACCATCCCCATGATGATCCTACGATTAGGAGCAATTTAAGAATTAACCATCGATGTCACATGTCACAAATTCTCAACTCTTTGAGAATATGTGTCATCATCTTGTTAATCTCTTGGATGATTCATTGACACACAAATATGAATGGTAATATAAATGCCTGATAAGTACAAAATTACATCCTAGTAATATGATGTACATCAGGCAAGATTGGCTTCTAGGGCATACATCCAACAATCTTCCACTTGCACTAAAGTCCATCTGCCATGTACCAAATCCCATCTTCACAAGATAGGCTTTAGTCTTTGGTTAGCTAAGTGACTTACCAGTGGGTTAACCACATCTCATGCAGAGTTTGCTCTCTACACCTCTATATATTTCTACTTGAGATAGTCGCGTGTTCTGTTGCTCTATGTACTTGGATATCTGGTAAGACCTAGGCTCCTTAGCAAGGGCTATGGTGCCATTATCTTTGCAGTATAGTGTCATGGCATCTGATGGTATATCATTCAGTTCTGCAACTAACATTAGAATCAAAATGCATCCTACATATCTACAATATACTCAGCTTCCATCGATCGATTGTTTGGAACCCTTCCAAGATACCAAATCATGATCACATAGGAACACACCCCATGAAGTAGACATTCTACCATTAACATCAGACATAAAATTTGAATTGGTGTATCCTTCCACTCCTAGCTTTGACTCTTCTCCAAAATTAAGAACAAATCCTTAGTTCTTCTCAAGTACTTAAGAATGTGTTCACAGTAATCTAGCGTTCCTAGCCTGGATATAACTGATATCTACTTGTGACATTCACAGTATTGATAATATTAGTTCAAGTACATTACATAGCATACATCTATGCCCAAGAGGTTAGCAGATCTCTCTCTGAGATTTTATGCTGAACCCTTTTAGCATTTACTCTCTGTACTTTATCTGTAAAAATACAAGCATCTAATTGTATCTATCTCCATAGATCTTTATATGATCTTTATATTCTCAGAATATAGGATGCTTGCTTTAGGTCTTTCATGAAGAATTTAATATACAACTATATTTTAATCGATGTTAGTATTGGATACTCCCACTAATCCTTTTGAAAATTCATAATTCTTCATTTCTGATCAAACAATTTGATCATATCATCGAAATAAATATTCCAGCTCCAAGATTATTGCAGATTTTGCAATCTTTTATCATGAGAAGTGAAATCCGTAAGCTATTCCATGCAGAAATCTTCAAAAGATATCCCTTCAGGAAGGCTATTTCATAATTCTTTCTTAGAGTCAATGTTTGACATCGCCTCGTTGTAGGTTTTGGGATCATCTCTATGTTTCCTATCTCCTATAAGAAATAATTTTTCTCTACATTCTCTGTTAAGCATGCCCAAGTACTTTTTAAGGGGATGGGAGATCCTACTATATCTACGAGGTGGAGGAGAAACATACATATACTGGCTTATCATGAATAGGTTCTTTAGATCCTATGACTTGTTGCTCTTCAAAAATACTCTCTTCGAGCTTAACATTTTTTTCACTATTTCATCTTGGATAAATAATATTTCAAAAAGATAACATGATGGGTCACAATCACATTGTAATCTTTTCAAAAGAAAGTAGTATCCCAAACTCTTTTAGAATATTTTTTGAAATGAGCTTTATAAACCTATCCTCTAACATGTCTGTCTGCTGTCCTTGACACAGGTCGGACATCCTTGGATCTTAAAATAATCAAAATTAGTTTTCACCATGTCATATCTATACAGTGTGATAGAAATAAATTTAGAGAGAAATCAATTCCATAGAAATAAAGTATGTCCTTAAAGAAATAAAATAAATCAGTGAAGTCCATCATAGATCGGACCATACCTCATACAGTTCTATGACTCTTCTTAATTATCTCGTTGAGCTGAGATGTACTAAGAGAGGTTCAATATGAAACTATGTCATTTTATGAGATAATCGAAAAATTTTTTCATTGGTATTGCATCCTCGATCTGATTGAAGTACCTTTAGAAATTTTTTGATTTGCTTCTCTACTTTACATCTAAATTTTTTGAACCTTTCAAGAATTTCAGATTTGCATCTCATATACTTACCCATACCATGACTGATCATCGATAAAGGTAACGAAGTAGAGACAACTTCCTTTGTTAGCACATCAAATAGGCTACACACATCAAATATGTACTAGGATAAGTATCTCAGTGGTCTTTTTTCTCTTGTCCTACAAGAGTAGCTTGATCATTTTTTTCTTAAAGAGATGACACACAAACTAGACATGACTCAATAGTCAATGAGCCCAAAAGCTCATATTTTTCTAGTTTGTTAATCATTTCTTCTCCTATATGACTTAGCCTAAAGTGCCACATATATTTAAAGTTTATCTCAACTCTGGATCTCTCAGATCCAGTGGCATTCACTGCTTGCTCAATTAAGTTCATAGATGCATCACCATGAAAATGATAGAGACTATCTCTAAGAATTAAATCCAAATGATAATCACAAAGGATAGATGTCCATGGCCTCAGTAGCAACTCTTGCCCTATTATCAATTATAAGGGTTACTTCTTTATCTCTCTACCTTCTCATAGACTCTATACTAAAGTGCATAAAAATACTAGAGTCCAAACTCAACTGGGAGAAGAAAAAATCGTAAGGATAGTATTGAGCAATTTTGACATGCCTACCTAAGGCCTGTCCTTATTTCTTTAGGCTTTTCAGGTATGTACCTCTGAACTTTTTAAAGTTTTTTAGTTACCAATATTTTGATCAATTCAGATAAGATGCCTAGAAGATCACTGATATGGTAGTTTACCAGAAACTATCCATACAAACTAAAAAAACATCACAGGATTAAATCCATAAGCAATTCCTTGTGCATGGTCATGTCAAGCCTTTTAAGCTCCTTAATATCCTTAATCATTATCAAATAGTGATCATAGACTGATGGTCCATCATGCATCTTATGTGCTGTGCGACTCTGATCACCTCACAATACTTGTAGATGAATCAATATATTGTTGGCAGTGTACATGTGCTCATGCATATATTGCACTTACCTTTATTGTCATTGTCCATCCACTTATCAAGTATAGCTTGTTCACTTTGGGTTGGACAAACTGTTAACATTAGAATAATCTGGTAGAGACCATTGCTTAATTTTCTAAAATTAAGAATGATTCTTAGGTTTGTGAGCTAGTCTATGTAATTAGTTTCAGTTAAATAATTGATATTTAAGATTCAAGCTAGAGGATTGGAAGCTGACACAATAAACAGCAGAGAGCAAAGATTCTAGTTAGATATTTATACTTATTTTATAATTTGCTATAGAGATTTTTAGATGCAAAAAGACTCCCATTATTTTATCAGATCTTCACACTCTCCGGGTGAAGAAATGAAAATCCTAACGCAATAACTAGATTTCTAGTGGATACTGCGGTCCCACCGATGCTATGCACCTCATCTAACAGTTATTTGCAACATGCACACCGATGCATGGATAACTCTTTGCCCAAATGCTTCTCTAAGTATGTTGCAGCAATTTAGTCTCTAAGTCATGTGGGCTCACCTAACAGTTATTTCCCAAACTCCTTAGTTAAGTCAGAACCACCGTTCACAAGTAGATGCAAAGCCATTATTGGATCCCTCACCTAATAGTTATTAGGTCCAACCCCATCTTTATCCTAGAGCAACTCTTTGCTAATAGAGTGGTTGCGTGTTTTCAATGCAACTGAACCACTGTGACCAATCGTAAACAATTAATGTCGGTAGCATGCCCGCACATCAACAACGATGGAAGACCATTGGACTTAATATTTATGGAAAGATTTTGGATTTAGATCTCATCTAATCAGTCATCACATGACTGATCTAATTGGCATGGACTAAACAAAACCATCAAGCAACCATATTTGAGACTCAATTTTCTAAATTGGCCAGATAAATAGAGATTGCTGGGGGTCCCCCCGTTGCTTTCCTTAGACACCAATAAATTGGCCAGATTAGCGAATAGAACCAATTAAAAAACCACCTTTTAATTACTTATCTTAGATACTAATTGGTTAATTGGTCTGAATAGATTAGCTTGGTTGAATCAGATTCGAGCCATAGAGTCAAATTAGGTCCTTAGATTAATCGATTCTACATATGGATGTCAATCGATTCGATCAACAATAATTGTATGATCTTAAGCTCTATTGACCTAATCCTAATCAACACTTAATTCGATTTGATCAACTGCTAAATCAATTTTAACCCATTATGATCAAATCAAAAACTCGAAATGTAATCCAATTATGTGACCTAATTTGATCTACCAATGACCAATCCCTCATGCACAAACACTAATTTTAGAACTTAAATCTAAATTTTTAGATCTAAATTTTTTGCATGAAAAGTAAGTTTTGACCTCAAAATAATTTTTAAATCATACATACCAACATATATCATATTCATGAATATGATTTCAACTATAAACATCTTTCATATATCATATATACGAATTAAAATAGATCTCGAAACTCTTTTTAGATCGAAACAATAAAATATATATCACATATATGATAAAAAATCAGATCTAAAATTTTATTTTAATTAAAAATTTTAATAATATTCTAGGACAACCATATAGCACAACAAGTTATGCCAGGATAATTTTATATTAGAACGATATTGAAAACTTGTAGATCTAAAATTTTTTTCTATAGATTTCAGATCTAAATCCTAATCTCATGCATATAACATGGCTCTGATACCACTGTTGGGATTTCATAATTTCATACATGCAAAAATTTTAAAATGAGCACTGTTGGTGCAAAATTCCGTCGAAGTCGGAGAAGCTGGAGCTGGGATGACCGCGGCCGTCGTCAGGACCTGCAAAGAAAGTCTAAACCGAAGTTGGGGGTGCTCCGACAAGACCCTCCGACGCTCAAGTCAGTACTCTACTTCAACAGAAATGGAGTGCTCGAGTAGAAATTTTGGCAGAATTTTAAGACAGAGTTACTAGCTTAGAGAAGAATGTGTCTGGGGGTCCTTATTTATAGACGGAGGGTGTAACTGACCGACAGCGACGTCTGTAACCATCTGGTAGTGGATCGCTTAGAGCCGCGTGGAGTTTGTTACGGAGAGTAGTGGTGTCAGGGGTCGTTCAGGGCCACGTGGAGCTTGTTGCGAAGAGTGGAGTGGTGTCGTTGTTGGGACTTACCAGAGAGTGGTGGAGCGGTTGGGAAATATGTCCCAAAAAGCCAATCATCAAGCTGTTGATGGTTGAGCAACCAAGTATTGTAATTGATTTGTTAATAAATAAAATATATTTGGCATCTTTATCATAAGCTTTCATCTTCTAATGAACTCCGTTGTTATGATGAAGTCCTTAGACTATTTAAGTTCCATAAAGAGAGGATTTATCGATTAGTCCTTAAAACTGTTCACGACCAAATGATAGGCTGTTAATAAGGACGATAGCTTCTATCGAGCATAGGTCGCTGTAGGCCATATGGGTTAGTTGTCCTCTTAACCAAAGAGTGTGAGACACTGGTATGGCATACAGGTGAGATGTAAGGGTACATCACCATTGAACGTGACCAACTCCAGAGCATTCTGCTGTCGAGAATGTCTCTGATGGGATATAGGTATAAGTGTCCCTTAGACTTGAGATCGCCTCAGTGACTTGCAAGCAACTCACTGTGCTTTGGTACTGGACTAACTGAATTTCTAATTTAGGGATGGAAGGCTTCTGGGCACAGTCAAGTACTTGCGAAGTCAGAGTGTGATCGAGATGGGATTGACCACTCCAAGAGTTGGAGAAGAATGAGTCGCTGAATTTCAATTTAGCAAAACCTTGGCCAGGGTAATCCATCATATGGTTTGATATTTTGAAATACAATGTGGACAACCTGATCAGAGTTGACAGTTAAACTCTGGGGTGTCCTATGATCATTTTGGTCAAGGGGATGAATTATATGAAAACTATATCCGCATGAGTTCTAAGGATGTTATTCTATACATTCGACCTATCCGGTCGTGGGTACCATTGCTAGATGGTCACTTCGATTGGTACAAGAATTTATTTCTGTGCTACCGACTTAGGTTTAGATCTATGAGGTCACACACATTAGAGTTCATGATCCGATCGGATGGTTGATCAACGATTAAGAATCATTCTAGGGTTAAATGATCAATACGATTGACATTTAACCCAGTGCAAGTATTGTAAGAGGATCGATTAGCAATTCGATTGCCAATTGGCTTAATTTGATTAAGCCAATGGGCTGAGATTAAGTCTAATTAAATATCATTTAATTAGATTTATTTTGGGCTTGATTGGATCAAGTCCAATTGATTTATTGGATAAGCCAAGTGCAAGGAAAAACTAGTCCTAGTTCAACTAAGACTTGGGTCAATCTAATTTCTAATTTGATTAGAAAATTAAATCAGATTTAAATCTAATTTAATCTGATTAAATTAGATTCTTAATTGGGTTAAGACCTATTTTAATTAGGTTGATCTAATTTTGGTTTGATTTAGTTTGGAAAACAAATTAAAACAAGACATAAGATAGAATCCTAGTAAGACTAGGATTCCACCTTGCGCCACATAAGCCTTCCCCACGCCCTCTCTCTTATTCAACGCCAATCTCCACTTATTTTGTGCGACAAAAGCCCTCTCCCAGGTCTCTCCCACATTCACAAAAGGTTTCCTCTCTTCTTTCTTACATGGAAGGTGATTTGGATCAAATCAAAAAGGAATAAGTTTGGATTTCGAATTCTATGAGATAGAGTTTTAGAAATCCAAAACTCTTTCAATTTTGCACCAAATTTATCCAAATTTTTTTTAGAATTTTTGTGGCTTTTAGGGTATACATTGTGCACCCTTTGATGGTGATCCATTTATGAAAATATGGAGGAGGTGCTCAAGAGTTGGGCACCCCCTAACTTGCCATGTTTGGATAAGCCTTGACTAAGTATTTGACCTAGAAAAGGACTCTATCATATCTCTCTGTATAAAATGAGTTTCTTTGTGAAATTTTAGGAGAAGCTAGAGATTTGAAAGACCTTTGTTCCATCCAAAAATTAGAGAGAAAAACCTTTAGATCGTGGAGATATAAAAGATGTAAGTTAGGGTGTCTAGAGAGAAAAATGTGAAGAAGAAGAGGGTCTTCTTCTAGGGTTTTTTATTTTCATATCTTTCCTCCCTCCATCTTGAGTTTTCTGAGAGTGTCTCAGATCTGAAACTCCTTCTTTTACTTTTCATCTTTGGAAGAGTCCAAATCAAGAAGAAGGAGGCACCTGATCAACTATCAAAGAAGGATCAGTGCAGTACTAGCATACTGTGCTGATTTCCTGAAGCAGGACTTCTGATCGAGATTCGTGGGCTCGTGTGGATGACTCCTAGAGGTCGGATGTGTGTGCGGCTTGTAACATCATCCTCAAGCCCAGATCAACGAAGTTAGAATGTCTAACTTGCAAGGTAATGATCTGATCTATTGTTTAATACATACATTGATGTAGTATAGAAACATGTTGATATGATCAACATGTAGTTCATGCTATATTTATATATTTTAATTTTTGATTTAATACTATGTAATAATCATGTAATAGATTTAGATCTAGGGATTCTCTAATTTTAGAAAATAAATTTTAATTTATTTTAGTCTTCCGCTGTATGATCTTGAAAAAGTTTCAAGATCTAACCCTGAAACCCTAGATCTGGTTCCTTCAATTGGTATCAGAGCCAGATTCTTTATTACATGATTATTTATACATGCTTAGATTATTTTTTAGATTAGATCTAATTTATAATCTGATTATTAAATATAAATTAAAATTTTAGATCAATCACAAACTGCAAGGTTGTCCTGCTGTAAGGTTTACCCCTTACAGTGCAAAGGTTGTCCTAGTTTGTGTAGATCTATCTTTAATCATAAATTTGTTCGATATGATCTAGATTAAATTTATAATTTATTAGATTTAAAAGATATTTAAATCTGAAATAAAATCTCTTTGTTAAATAATTTTTGTGCAAAGAAATTGTTTAAAGTTGAAACTGTTTCAATTACATGAACCTGTTTAGATTAGATCTAAAGTAGTTTCATATTTATTTCACTTGTATCTTAATTATGAATCAAATATGTAATATGGTTGGTAGAATCATATTGTAAAATTATTTTATAAATATAAAAATTATTTTTTTGAAAAGCCGAACCCAACCCTCAGCCCAAAACTTAATTAAGAATTAAGAAGTTGTTTGATTAGGTTCTAGGATTGTGAATTGAAGAACCTAAGACACAAATCATAACACATTGGATTAATGGGTTAGTGAAAATTGGTCCATTATTGGGTTAGACCTATGGTTAGATTAAAGATAGACTTAATTAGAGAATTGATTAAATCTAATCAATTGTTGTCTTAGATTAGGTCAAGGATTCTCTAGATCAATTACAATAGTTGTAGTTGGTCAAGTCCATGTCTTTAACGAGAACCAAATGGACTTGATTCTTGGCTAAGTGATCTAGCATGAACTGTTAGGTTGATCTAATCGAAACTAATTAAATCAGTTGGTGTCTAAGGTAAACCAGACTGGTGGTTTTTAATTGGGAGCTCACTTACCTGGCCATTTTTGATGGTGTCTAAGGCAAGTTTTGGCAGACCCTCCCACTGATCGAACTTACCTGGCCTCTTGGTGAAATTATGTTTTGATCGGATCACTTGACTATTCGAGCTGACCCATGTCAGCTAGGTAAATCAGTGTGACTGATTTAGGTGCTCCTAGACCAGCCCTTTTAATGGTCTCCCTTAAGCTGACTTGGTGAAGCCAGTGAGAGGATCATGATAAGCTGGTTCATCTGACCTCATCCTCTAAATTATTTAAATTCTCTAAAATTATTAGGTCCTTAAAATGACAAAGTTATGGAGATAACTGAGTCATAGCCTCCCATTAAGGTGTTTGATAATGAGTCCATTAACTCAATAATCATTGCAGACCCAAAGGCCTGGTGCTTGTTGACTAATGGAATTATCACTCATCATATGACGACTTGGAAGTGTCTCTCTAATGGTGGTTAGGTGAGCCAACCATAGTTGGGCTTAATCATTCGTTGGTTAGATACACCAAGTATGATCATGTTAATGGTTGGACCTAACTAGATCCTTACAGTGGAGGCCAAAGCCTACTGATTAGGTTTCTGGGGCAAAATTAAAATTACTAGAAATTATTTAGAGAAACAATTGGTTATGAACCTACCCTTAGATGTACATGGGTTGACCAACCAAAGTTGGGCTTGTGTGCAGTCTAAGTGGATTCTAGTACCCGCTAAGGAATTAGGGTAATTCCTCGAATTAGAGGTAGAGGCTACCAATTCGAATAAAATAGTGGGAGAAACTTTTTGATTAAAGTCCAAATCTTTAGGTTTAATGAATCAATTACTAATTAGGTTATGGTTCTCCTTTGTGCAAATATGGCCACTCCCTATCACTCCAATCATTGTTGGATAATGATAAGTTGGAGGGACCCAACATTGATAGCTGGTATCGAAAGTTGAAGATAGTCCTGGAGCATGAATGGATCCTATATGTGATAATGGATCCTACACCTGAGGAGCCAGCTGCCAATGCACGTGGAACAGTCAGAGACGCTTACCAGAAGTGGCTCAGTGACTGGACCACGGTGCGCTGTATCATGCTGGCTACAATGAGCGACGAGTTCAGTCGCAGATTCGAGACGGCTCAGCCGAAGGACATGCTTCAAGTGTTGGAGGATGCCTTTGGCACACCCGATGACGTAGGAGGCACAAGACTAGTTGTGCCATCTTCAATGCCAAAATGCAGGATGGTGCCTCTATAACTGATCATGTATTGTACATGATCGAGCTGATAGAATGATTAAGCAAGCTCGGCTTTCCCTTGCATGAGCAACTTTGGAAAGATGCAATACTGAACTCGCTGCCCAAGTCTTATCTCCCATTCCTCACTCATTATAGAATGACAAAGCCTGAAGAGAACTACCACGGGTTACTGGGGTTGCTTCAGAACTTTGAGAAGGATCACCAACTTCACAAGGAGTCGGTAAACTTAGTGGGAGGTTCATCTTCTGGTTCTCGACCTTTTAAGAAAGGAAAGAAGATCAAGAAGAAGAAAGTCAAGAAGGTGCAAGTTCAGGCTGGGACATCTGTGCAGAGCCAGACCAAAAAGATCAAGCCTGATAAGAGTCTATTCTACTGGCAAGCACCCTAGATTAGATAGTGTGTCAGATATCTACTTTTGGCACTGTAGGCTAGGTCATATAAACAAGAACAGAATAAACAGTTTGACTCAAGAGGGAATCCTCGAAGTCAGTGATTGTGAATCACTTCTAACCTGTGAGTCCTATCTTCTTGATAAAATGACCAAGTCACCTTTTACTGGAAAAGGTGAGAGAGCTACTGAGCTCTTGGGCCTAGTACATACTGATGTTTGCAGGCCCATGAGCACCAGTGCTAGAGGTGGATATTTCTACTTCATAATTTTCACGGATGACCTATCCGAATAGGATATGTCTATCTGATTAAACATAAGTCGGATTCATTTGAAATGTTCAAATGATTTTGAAGTGAAGTAGAAAAATAAACTAGGAAGAGTATTAAAACTCTTCGATTTGATCGAGGAGGAGAATACCTTTCTAGTGAGTTTCTCACATATCTAAGAGAGAATGGGATTCTCTCCCAATGGACTCCTCCAAAAATACTACAGCATAATGGTGTGTTTGAAAGGAGGAATCGGACTCTGTTAGACATGGTCCGATCCATGATGGGTTTTTGCTAGCTTGCCGATATCCTTCTGGGGATATGCACTCGATCGGCCTGTTATCTGTTAAATAGGGTTCCAAGTAAGTCTGTAATTAAGACTCCATATGAGATATGGACAGGGCGTAAGCCAGTACTTTCACACCTTAGGGTCTGGGGGTGCCCGGCCTATGTCAAACGATTAGTCACAGATAAATTTAGACCTAGGTCTGACAAATGCTCATTCATAGGGTACCCCAAAGAGATAAAAGAATATTTTTTCTACCATGCGATGAACAAAAGGTGTTCGTCAGCCTTAAGGCAATCTTTTTAGAAAAGGAGTTCCTTGGTGAAGGAACCATTGCCTCTAAGGTTGAACTTGATGAAGTTCAATAGGTAGAAGGATCGACACCAATAGCTGAACCTGAGTCTGATATGATTATATCATATTCGGAGCCCAATGTACCTGCACCATTAAGGCGATCCAGTAGAGTACCGCATCAGTCGGATAGATACTACGGTTTCTTGGTCCGGGATGGTGATCCCATCGAACTTGATGAGAATAATGAGGATCCGATCACCTATATGGATACAATGCAGAGACCTGATTCTGAGAAATGGCTTGAAGCCATGAAATCTGAAATGGAGTCCATGAAGGTCAACGATGTATGGACATTGGTTGACCCACCTGAAGGGGTTAAACCCATTAGGTGTAAATGGGTCTTCAAAAGGAAGAGGGGCGCAGACGGAAAGATGAAGACCTATAAAGCCCATCTGATCGCCAAGGGGTATCGTCAACGTTATGGTATTGACTATGACGAGATGTTTTCCCCTGTGGTAATGCTCAAATCCATTCAGATAATGCTTGCAATAGCTGCCCATCTGGATTATGAGATTTGACAGATGGATGTAAAGATAGCTTTCCTGAATGGAGAGCTGACCGAAGAGGTGTATATGATACAACCTGAGGGGTTTACATCCACAGATGAGTCCAAGATGTGCAAGCTTCAGAGATCCATTTATGGATTGAAGCAAGCTTCTCGGAGTTGGAACATGCATTTTGATAAGGTGATCAAAACGTATGGCTTCATTAGGAATGAAGAAGAGCCCTGCATCTATAAATGGGCAAATGGTTCAGTTGTGATATTCCTTGTCTTGTACGTGGATGACATTCTCTTAATCAGGAATGACATCCCCGCACTACAGGAAATAAAAGTTTGGTTGTCATCACAGTTCTCTATGAAGGATTTGGGTGAAGCATCCTACATCCTAGGGATGAAGATCTATAGGGATAGATCTAAAAGGATGCTTGGGTTATCCCAGTCCATGTACATAGACACTGTGCTGAAGAGGTTCAGCATGGAGAATTCCAAGAAGGGCTATCTATCGATAGGCCATGGAATTTCTCTCTCTAAGAAGGATTGTCCGACAACTCCTGAAGAGAGAGAGCGTATGAGTAGAGTCCCATATGCTTTAGCCGTGGGATCTATCATGTACGCCATGACATGTACAAGACCAGATGTGGCATACTCATTAGGAGTAGTGAGTAGATACCAATCTGATCCTCGAGAAAATCACTGGAAAGTGGTTAAAGCCATCCTTAAGTATTTGAGAAATACTAAAGACCAATGGTTGGTTTATGGCGAGTCAGATCTGAAACTTGTGGGGTTCACAGACTCCAGCTTCCAATCTGACCATGATGACAGTAGGAGCGTGTCGGATTATATCTTTACTCTGAATGGTGAGCCATCTGCTGGAAGAGTTCCAAGCAGCATACTGTGGCAGACTCTGTTTGTGAAGCGGAGTACATCGCAGCATCGGATGCCGCGAAGGAAGCTGTGTGGCTGAGGAAATTCATCAACGAGCTCGGAGTAGCACCCTCCCTCGATGGTCCAGTCCTGCTCTACTACGATAGTATTGGTGCCATAGCTCAGGCAAAGGAATCCAAAGCACATCAGCAGACGAAGCACATCTTGCGCCGCTTCCACCTGGTCTGAGAGATCATGGATCGAGGTGACGTCGACCTTTAGAAGATCGACGGAAAGGAGAACCTGGCCGACCCCTTCACTAAAGCCCTGGCAATAAAGGAGTTCGACAACCACAAGTCAAAGATGGGTATTAGATACTGTGCCGAGTGGCTTTAGGACAAGTGGGAGTTGTTGGGAAATGTGTCCCAAAAAGCCAATCGTCAAGCTGTTGATGGTTGAGCAACCAAGTATTGTAATTGATTTGTTAATAAATAAAATATATTTGGCATCTTCATCATAAGCTTTCATCTTCTAATGAACTCCGTTGTTATGATGAAGTCCTTAGGACTATTTAAGTTCGATAAAGAGAGGATTTATCGATTAGTCCTTAAAACTGTTCACGACCAAATGATAGGCTGTTAATAAGGATGATAGCTTCTATCGAGTATAGGTCGCTGTAGGCCATATGGGTTGGTTGTCCTTTAACCAATGAGTGTGGAGACACTGGTATGGCATACAGGTGAGATGTAAGGGTACATCACCATTGAACGTGACCAACTCCAGAGTATTCTGCTGTCGAGAATGTCTCTGATGGGATATATGTATAAGTGTCCCTTAGACTTGAGATCGCCTCAGTGACTTGCAAGCAACTCACTGTGCTTTGGTACTGGACTAACTGAATTTCTAATTTAGGGACAGAAGGCTTCTGGGCATAGTCAAGTACTTGCAAGTCAGAGTGTGATCGAGATGGGATTGACCACTCTAAGAGTTGGAGAAGAATGAGTCACTGTATTTCAATTTAGCAAAACCTTGGCCAGGGTAATCCATCATATGGATTTGATATTTTGAAATACAATGTGGACAACCTGATCAGAGTTGACAGTTAAACTCTGGGGTGTCCTATGATCATTTTGGTCAAGGGGATAAATTATATGAAAACTATATCCGCATGGGTTCTAAGGATGTTGTTCTATACATTCGACCTATCCGATCGTCGGGTACCATTGCTAGATGGTCACTTCGATTGGTACAGAAATTTATTTCTGTACTACCGGCTTAGGTTCGGACCTATGAGGTCACACACATTAGAGTTCATGATCCGATCGGATGGTTGATCAATGATTAAGAATCGTTCTAGGGTTAAATGATCAATACGATTGACATTTAACCCAGTGCAAGTATTGCAGGAGGATCGATTAGCAATTCGATTGCTAATTGGCTTAATTTGATTAAGCCAATGGGCTGAGATTAAGTCTAATTAAATATGATTTAATTAGATTTATTTTGGGCTTGATTGGATCAAGTCCAATTGGTTTATTGGATAAGCCAAGTGCAAGGAAAAACTAGTCCTAGTTCAACTAGGACTTGGGTCAATCTAATTTCTAATTTGATTAGAAAATTAAATCAGATTTAAATATAATTTAATCTGATTAAATTAGTTTTTAATTGGGTTAAAACCTATTTTAATTAGGTTGATCTAATTTTGATTTGATTTGATTTGGGAAACCAAATTAAAACAAGACATAAGATAGAATCCTAGTAAGACTAGGATTCCACCTTGCGCCACATAAGCCTTCCCCAGCCCTCTCTCTTATTCAACGCCAATCTCCACTTATTTTGTGCGACAAAAGCCCTCTCCCAGGTCTTCCCACGTTCACAAAAGGTTTTCTCTCTTCTTTCTTACATGGAAGGTGGTTTGGATCAAATCAAAAAGGAATAAGTTTGGATTTCGAATTCTATGAGATAGAGTTTTAGAAATTCAAAACTCTTTCAATTTTGCACCAAATTTATCCAAACTTTTTTTGAAATTTTTGTGAATTTTAGGGTATACATTGTGCACCCTTTTCTGGTGATCCATGCATGAAAATATGGAGGAGGTGCTCAAGAGTTGGGCACCCCTTAACTTGCCATGTTTGGATAAGCCTTGACTAGGTATTTGACCTAGATAAGGACTCTATCATATCTCTCTGTATAAAATAAGTTTCTTTGTGAAATTTTAGGAAAGATAGATATTTGAGAGTCCTTTGTACCATCCAAAAATTTGAGAGGAAAACCTTTGGGTCGTAGAGATATAAAAGACGCAAGTTAGGGTGTCTAGAGAGAAAAACGTGAAGAAGAAGAGGGTCTTCTTCTAGGGTTTTTTGTTTTCATATCTTTCCTCCCTCCATCTTGAGTTTTCTGAGAGCGTCTCAGATCTGAAACTTTTTCTTTTACTTTCCATCTTTGAAAAAGTCCAAATCAAGAAGAAGGAGGCACCTGATCAACCATCAAAGAAGGATCAGTGCAGTACTAGCATACTGTGTTGATTTCCTGAAGCAGGACTTCTGATCGAGATTCGTGGGCTCATGTGGATGACTCCTAAAGGCTGGATGTGTGTGCGGCTTGCAACATCATCCTCAAGCCCGGATCAACGAAGTTAGAATGTCTAACTTGCAAGGTAATAGATCTGATCTATTGTTTAATACATACATTAGATGTAGTATAGAAACATGTTGATATGATCAACATGTAGTTCATGCTATATTTATATATTTTAATTTTTGATTTAATGCTATGTAATAATCATGTAATAGGATCTTAGATCTAGGGATTCTCTGGTTTTAAAAAATAAATTTTGATTTATTTTAGTCTTCCGCTGTATGATCTTGAAAAAATTTCAAGATCTAACCCTGAAATCCTAGATCTGATTCCTTCAGGAGCTGCATGGAATCCATTGCAAAGAGTGGGGCAGGAGGGCTGCTCTTGTCGTGACTTGTTAGAGAGTTTGGATCCATCGGCTGAAGCTCGGCTGGGATACCTGATGGAGCAGAATGGCTCTTTACTTCATCGTTCTAGGAGAGGCTCGGATGTTTCGAGGTCGCTGACGAATCTACCATTGTCGGATGTTTCGGATGCTGATGTTTCAGGAGGGAGTCATCTACTGTAGGAGCTCGGACGGAGATCTTTGTTGATGAAGTTCGGAGAAGTCAGTCTGGGGTTTATCTGATGCGGAAGCTCATCTGAAGATCGTCCATCGGGGAAGTCCGATTTTATGGGGAGCCTGGTAGAAGGTCGATCGGTGATGGACTTCAGATAATGCTGGAGAGGCTCAGCAGACATCGGAGGCGATCGACTATCGTAGGGACCCCGTTGCTGGAGGTCGTCCGGAATCCATCCGCTGGGAAGTTCGGACGGGCTTCAATTCTCATGATAGGTCGAAAAGGGACCGCTTATCGCAGGAGCTCGGGCGAGGACCGGTTGCCATGGAAGCTTGGAGTAGTGTCCTACTGTAGAAGCACGTCCAGGGCCCACTCGCTACGGAGTAGCTCGGTTGGAGTCTACCTGTGGTAGAAATTCGGAAGAAATTTGTTTATAGTAGAGGCTTGAGTCGGGATTTGCTTACAGTCGACGTTTGAGATAGACAGCCTGCTGTAGAAGTTCGGAGTAGACCGTTCGTTGTAGAAGTTCGGCTCTTGCAGGAGCTCCATCAGGATCCGAAAGGCGGTCGACCGCTGTAGAAACTTAGAAGGAGTCTGGTTACTAAGAAATCTCATTGTCGGGGAAGCTCGGATGCTGACGAAGCCCGAAAGAATTTCAGGGGTAGTCGGTTGCTGTAGAAGGTCGGCTGGCGGTGAGGCCCAAAAAGCTTTTTGGGTGGCCCGGTAGACGAATGGAGGAACTCATTGTCGGAGAAGTCTGGAAGGGTCGGCCTTTTAGCGACTTTGATCAGGGGGTATTTCATACCCAACACCAGTCTCCCTACTTTCGAGTTCGGACTCCGAACGAGGGAAGTACAGAGAAATTCTCATGGTCGAAGTTGGCCCCCCCCCTGATTGCCGCATTCGGAGGTTGCCAGATATTTTGGCATTCGACATGCTGGTACTAGAGCCTTTTCGGAAAAGATTTCTTCTTTTTGGGATTCCCACTGGGGCGTGGCTCTAGGTATGATGCAATAATTATTTTGTCTGCTGCCAGCCATTTTCAACAGCCTGTCAGAGTGAGTAGGACATGCGGTAGGTACAGGCCGGTCAGAGGAGATCCGCGATCATAACCGCTCCAGGCCCTGTTGCCTATTTAAACACGTCTTCCTCCTTAGGGGTTTCACGCTGCCTGAGAGAGTCCGTCGGTCCCCTCTTCTTCCCCGAGAGCTCCAGCCTCCTTTAGCACCCTTCCCGACTTTAGGCATCCTTCGGGTCTTCCATCGTCCTTGCCGCCTTCCCGTACTCCCCAGGCCAACCAAGGTTAGTCGTGGAACTTCTCACTATTTTTCTATTTTTTCTCCTTCGTGCTCTGTTCGTTTAGCTTCCTTGAGGGCCTGCTCGCAATTTTTTTTTATTTTTCCAGGATTTTGTAGCTTTCGTTTGATCCAAAATGTCTTTTGATATCTCCTCTTCTAGTAGTTCTAAGAGTTCGTCAGCGTCAGCCCCAGTTCCCCAAAGTCCAGGTATCGTGGCTGAACCCGTAGCCAGGACTGAACCTTGTCTGGCCTTTACGCCGGACACCATCCCTGGCTCCTTGACTCCGGATGAACTCTCACTAATAAGGATTCAGTATAGAGTTCCTCCAGAGTACGAGCTGGAGCTTCCCGGGCAAACTGACCGGGCTAGCACCCCTCTTCTCGACTGCTTTTGTCTGTATCAGGAGGCCTTCCGCATCGGGCTTCGACTTTCGCTGCCATCTTTTGTCGTGGCTCTCTTCTGTTTTCTAAATATTTCTCTAGTTTCCATCGTGTCGAACTCCTTTAGGTTTTTGATAGGGTTTCTTTCTCTTTGTAGTTTAGCCGAAGTTCGGCCAACTCTTTCTTTGTTTAGGAACTTCTACACCTTCAAGCGCCATCCTTCAGCAAAGGATTGGTGGTACTTCTCCCCCCAGTTCGATAGAAAGGGGTTGCTGAAAGGCGCCCCCTCTTCTGTCCATAACTGGAAGGAGAAGTTCTTCTATGTCCAATGCCCGACCTTGGAACTAGGATTACCCCCATGGGGCTCCCTGAGGGATTTCGTCCACCGGGCTCCTACCCTAGAAAGGGACGACCTCGAGGCCTCCAAAAAACTCGAGGCCTATCAAGCCCCCCTCCACCCCGACCTTCTGAGGGAACAACTTTTGTTCAACGTCGGCCTGAGCCCTCTTAATCCTGTCGGTACCGATTCATCATTTCATTCATTTTTTTTTTATTCCCATTTCTCTTATTCCATCTCTGAGCCATGTTGGTTTCCTTCTATCGCAGACATGGACGCGAGCATGGCTCGGAGGCTAGCCCAGGGTCTCAAGATCCATAAGAGGAAAGATGCCTCGACTTCGGGGTTGGTGAAAAGAGCCAGGACAAAAGGGACAAGCTCGACCGTGCCTGCTCCGGTGGCCGTCACCGTCGAAGTCCCTTCCGACGCCAAACCCGCAGTCCCCCGAGCCCTTTCAAGGAGCCCCCCGATCGAGGATCCCGCTCTCGAGGTTCATCCCGAGAGGGTACCTGGGGTCGAAGGGAGGAAGAGAAAGAAGATCCTAGCCCGGAGGAGCCACAGTCGCAAGATTGCCGTTGAGGGGGCCAGCGGCTCTGAGGAAGACCTGGGGGACAATCCCTTCAACAACAGGGACTTGATAAAGAGGCTGGTCGAAGGGTGCATTCTGCCCGAGGTCGTCGAAAGAATCGTCCTCGCCGATCCCGAGCTGCAGGTCTAGGACTCCCTGGGATCCTTCCTCGAAGTAGGTTAACTCACCTTTTTCCTCCTTCTTGCCTCTTTATTCGACTTATTCTTCAGTCGTTATATTGACTCCCCAATCTTTCATGCAGATTGGGCACCAGCTGGTTGCCAATGTCGAGGTGGCGAAGATCGCCAAGGAGGCAGCTCGGGCAGAAGAGGGTCATCTAGCCGGGGCCGCCCACCTCGAGGAGAAGATCGCCGAGGTCCTTAGTCTCCAGGAGGCACTGGAAAAGGAGGGACAGACCTCATCCGATCTGAGGATCGCCTTGGAGGAGGAGAGAGAGAAGGCTGAGGCCGAATTCTCCAGACTGAGGGCACAGGTTTTCGAGTTGAAGGTGCAGGTTTTCGAGCTGAAGGTGTGGATTCTGTCCCTGATTTCAGAGGCAAGGGCCCGAGCGGTGGAGGAGTTTAAAGCCTCCTCCGAGATGGAGGATCTAAAGGTCCAGTTCGGCCAGGATGCCTTCATCAAGGGTTTTGAACTCTGTCAAGAGAAGGTGGCTGGAAGGTTTTCTGAATTGGATCTCGACTTCCTGAATGAGGCGTCCGATGATGAAGTCAGACCATCCGAAGCCGCTACCAGTCCTCCTCCAGCCGGGACCTCGTCGACCGCCGCGGTCACCGCTGACGATCTTTCGGGGATGCCGAGCCCCTCTACTTCTGCCCCAGAGGTCCGAAACCTCTAGCTTTGTATTTTTTTCTTTGTGGTGATTTTTTCCTCATTCTCTTGTACTTGAAACTTATTTGATCAATGAAGCTGGATTCGTCTTTACGGAGGGTCCCTCCCTCCTTTTTGTATTCTTTTCCTTCTCTTTGTCTTCTTGCATTAATTTGAGTTGTAGCGCTCTTGTCTTCCAACGACAGTATCCTGCCGAAGCTCTTCCCCTATCAGAGGGTATTCCTATGAAGTCAATGATACGAGACCTCCAAAGGAAAGTTCGTCGGTCGACAAGAAAATCTAAGAAGCTGGAAGACGAACTTCACCGACTGAGGAAGAGCCACTCAGAAGTTACTGTGGAGGCTATTCACCTTCAGGACCTCCATAAAAAGGGGCTCATGGAGTTCACCCAGAAGAAGGCCGACTTCGCGATGGAGCTCGAGGAACTCCGGAAGCATGCCAGCGATCGATCTTGGGCTCAGGCTTCCAAGATCAGCTCTCTCGAGGTCGAGCTGGTGGCTGTACGAGAGAAGATCGGCTAGCTGGAAGGGAGCTCGTCCTGGCTCATAGTCCAAGCTGACCGCGATCGAGGCTGATCAAAGAAATTCTTCGATCTTCAGAAGCAGCTGCAGGATGTTGAGGCGAACTACAATGCCTACCGAGTCGACTGGAGTGGGCAGGTAGAGGACTACCGAAAGAAGCTCCAGACGGTGACCGACGAAGTAGCCCACCTTCGGAGGCAGTTGTCTGAGAGAGTCCAGCCTACCTCTGCATGAGGCTTCGATGAGCTCTGCTCCTTGAGGGAGACTATGGCAAAACTGTCTGTGGCCCTTGGGAGGGGGGAGGTCGAACTGCAGCGGCTGAAGATTCAGCTAGTCCACGAGCAGCAGGCGATCAAAGATGCCGAGATAGAGTCTGAGATCCTGAGGAGGAGGCTTCGAGAGTCAGAGGATGAGCACTGGTGGTTCCATCGGATGTTCCAGGATATGCTGCTGAAAAAGAGGGAACTAGAAGAGGAAGTCAAAAATTTAAGGCAATCCATAGCAAGGGCCAGAAGAAACTGGGCTTCCTTAGAGCCTCTTTTTCTTCTTTTTTTTTTTTTTTGCCTTTAAGGCTTTGTAATGCATACTTCACCAATGAAATGAGAATGAAATTATTTATTACCTCACCCATTCTGGTATTAAATGGTTGTTTACCAAACTCCATTTGTCTTCCATCTTGTTTGGCGTCGACGTAGTTTGTAATCCCTCGCTGGTTCTTGCGTTGAGTCATCATTCACCGAACTTCTTCTATCTTCCGTCTTGCTCATTGTCGATGTAGTTTGAAGGTTCCTGGTTGCCGCCATGTCGATTTGCCCTTAGGGACTAGAGATTTTCGACAAGGATTTTCTCTCTCGTCGAGATGAGGTCCCTTGTGCCTTTGATGTGATTCATTTTTCACCTATCGTCGGTGTAGTTCGTCGCTTTTTCTTTTCATCTTCCCTCTTTTTGTGTTTGAGTGAGGGTCTTCCCTCTGCTCTTGATAGAGCCATGAGAGTGTGGACGAGTCATTGAGGAAGCTTTCCTCCTTGTTGATCAATCGAGTCTTTGTTTGCATCGGGATGGGGTCCTCCCCTTGTTCCCGACAGTCAGTTTCAGCTCGTGTCAGGATGAGGTTCTCCTCCTGTTCCTGACAAGGCTATGGGGGCACATAAGAGCCATTGTGAGGGCCTCTCCCCCCATCCAATCTTTAGGAAATCGGGCCTTCGACTTTGCTCATGTTAGGATGAGGTTTTCCTCCTGTTCCTAACAAGGCTGTGGGGGCACATAAGGGCCGTTGTGAGGGCCTCTCCTCCCATCCGATCTTTAGAAAACCAAGCCTTCAAATTTGCTCATGTTAGGATGAGATTCTCCTCCTGTTCCTAACAAGGCTGTGGGGGCACATAAGGGCCGTTGTGAGGGCCTCTCCCCCCATCCGATCTTTAGGAGACCGAGCCTTCGACTTTGCTCATGTTAGGATGAGGTTCTCCTCCTGTTCCTAACAAGGCTGTGGGGGCACAGAAGGGCCGTTGTGAGGGCCTCTCCCCCCATCCGGTCTTTAAGAGTCTGAGCCTTCGACTTTGCTCATGTTAGGATGAGGTTCTCTTCCTGTTCCTAACAAGACTGTGGGGGCACATAAGGGCCATTGTGAGGGCCTCTCCCCCCATCCGATCTTTAGAAAATCGGACCTTCGACTTTGCTCATGTTAGGATGAGGTTCTCCTCCTATTCCTAACACGCTTAATTTCATTTGTATGGGGGAGTTATCTCCCATCGTTATAAGCTCATACCAAAAGGAAGAATGCACAAGTATGAAGAGAATTTTTATTCAGGGCAAAGTTGTTGGTAATACATTCATAGATTTTTTAAACCCTATAACCGTGGAAGGTCTGCTCCTCGCCAGGTCCCCCCGAGATGGAGTTGATAATCCCGATCGGAGGCTGATCTTCTGGCTGCTCCTCCCTCCTTGGCGGTTCCAGCTGCGGCAGGGCCCTAGGCCAATCTTCTCTTCCTTCAGGTCGGCATCGAATGAATCTGTCGAGCCAACCCCATCTGATGAGCTCCTCGATCTCGTCTCGGAGCTAAATACACTCCTTGTATCGTGGCCGTGGTCATGATGATAGAGGAAGAATTTGTTCGGGTTGCGCTTTTTGGAGTGCGAGGACATCCTCTCTGGCCTTGGGAGCTGCTCTCTAACCTCCATCAGCACTTGACTTTTCGATGCATTGAGAGGGGCGTAGCTGTGGAATCTCCCAGGAGGAGAGCCTCGCCGAACTCGACGGTCTGAGCTTCTCTGTTTACAAGCTCGGGGAGGAGTCCGGGCGTGCCTGTGCCCGGGAGGAGTTCGAGAGCATGGCCGAGCTTCACCCGATCCTCTTTCAACTGCTGGCTTGCTCGAGTCTCTCGTTTGCCGCTCTCTCGTGGCCTCCTCATCCTTCATCTTGAAGGCTTCCTCTGCTCGGGCATATCCTTCAGCCCGAGCCAGCAAATCGACAAAATCCCTAGGGTACTTTTTTTCCAAGGAGAACAGAAGGTCGTTCATCTGAAGGCCGCCTTTCAAAGCGGCCATCGCGATCGATTGGTCCAAGTTTCGGACTTCCAACACAGCGATGTTGAAATAGTTGACGTAAGCCTGGATGGATTCCCCCTCCCTTTGCTTGATGTTGATGAGGGACTCCGAACCTCTCCGAGGACGCCGCTGCTAACAAAATGAGCTGCGAACTAATGGCTCATCTGATCAAAAGAAAAGATGGTACCTGACTTCAACGCTGAGTACCAGTTCCTTGCTGCTCCCTTCAGGGTGGATGGAAAAGCTCGGCACAAAGTGGCGTTTGGCAGGCCATGGAGCAGCATCATCATCCAGAAGGCTTCCAGGTGGTCGACCGGGTCTGAGGTCCCATCATAGCTTTCGAATTGGAGGAGCTTGAAGTTTGGCAGGATCGATTCCTGCATGATCATTTGAGAGAAGGGGGGTAAGTACAGATGTCCTCACCATAAGTAGGGGGAGCATGGTGGAGTTCTTCAATCCATCGGTTCATCTCTTGGAGCCTTCGATCCAGGAAGTCCTCTCGACTACGGGTCTCGAGGGTCTTCGGGCAGAATGGAGGTAGAGATCCTTCAGGAGTAGAATCGTGATCGGACTGAGGGCTCTCCACCCTCAGATTTGTCTTTCCGGGAAAGACGGGGCGACTGGCCCAAGTGGCCCACCCCATCGTCGGATTTTGGAATTCTGACGATGTTCTCTCCAACCGCATCGACGCCTGTGGCTGTTGTTGCTGTTGCATGGCCTGCACCGCTTCAGTGAGGCCCCTGACCTGCTGGACCAGCAGGTCGAATTGCTCCACGCCGACCGCCGTTGCTAGAGGAGGAGGAGGAGCCTGGGAAACTAGAGGTGAGGCCGGAGCCTGAGATCTGGCCGCAGAGATCGTGGATCGCCTGGTGGATGCTCTGTGGGGAGGCATCAGGTGAAGATCTAGTAGAAGAAGGAGAAGAGAATGTCAGAGAAGATGACCGGAATCAGTCCCGTTGAGTACTCCTTTAAGAATAAGGGTACTGCAAAGACACACACCCTTCCTCTAGTGCCAATTTTGTTAGTGCAGAATGTTAGGAAATGTATCCCAAAAAGCCAATCATCAAGCTGTTGACGGTTGAGCAACCAAGTATTGTAATTGATTTGTTAATAAATAAAATATATTTGGCATCTTCATCATAAGCTTTCATCTTCTAATGAACTCTGTTGTTATGATGAAGTCCTTAGGACTATTTAAGTTCGATAAAGAGAGGATTTATTGATTAGTCCTTAAAACTGTTCACGACCAAATGATAGGCTGTTAATAAGGACGACAGCTTCTATCGAGCATAGGTCACTGTAGGCCATATGGGTTGGTTGTCCTCTTAACCAAAGAGTGTGGAGACACTGGTATGGCATACAGGTGAGATGTAAGGGTACATCATCATTGAACGTGACCAACTCTAGAGCATTCTGCTGTCGAGAATGTCTCTGATGGGATATAGGTATAAGTGTCCCTTAGACTTGAGATCGCCTCAGTGACTTGCAAGCAACTCATTGTGCTTTGGTACTGGACTAACTGAATTTCTAATTCAGAGATGGAAGGCTTCTGGTCACAGTCAAGTACTTGCGAAGTCAGAGTGTGATCGAGATGGGATTGACCACTCCAAGAGTTGGAGAAGAATGAGTCGCTATATTTCAATTTAGCAAAACCTTGGCCAGGGTAATCCATCAGATGGATTTGATATTTTGAAATACAATGTGGACAACCTGATCAGAGTTGACAGTTGAACTCTGGAGTGTCCTATGATCATTTTGGCCAAGGGGATGAATTATATGAAAACTATATCCGCATGGGTTCTAAGGATGTTGTTCAACACATTCGACCTATCCGATCGTCGGGTACCATTGCTAGATGGTCACTTCGATTGGTACAGAAATTTTTCCTGTGCTACCGACTTAGGTTCGAACCTATGAGGTCACACACATTAGAGTTCATGATCCGATCGGATGGTTGATCAATGATTAAGAATCGTTCTAGGGTTAAATGATCAATACGATTGACATTTAACCCAGTGCAAGTATTGCAGGAGGATCGATTAGCAATTCGATTGCTAATTAGCTTAATTTGATTAAGCCAATGGGCTGAGATTAAGTCTAATTAAATATAATTTAATTAAATTTATTTTGGGCTTGATTGGATCAAGTCTAATTGGTTTATTGGATAAGCCAAGTGCAAGAAAAAACTAGTCCTAGTTCAACTAGGACTTGGGTCAATATAATTTCTAATTTAATTAGAAAATTAAATCAAATTTAAATCAAATTTAATCTGATTAAATTAGGTTCTTAATTGGGTTAAGACCTATTTTAATTAGGTTGATCTAATTTTGGTTTGATTTGGTTTGGCAAACCAAATTAAAACAAGACATAAGATAGAATCCTTGTAAGACTAGGATTCCACCTTGCGCCACATAAGCCTTCCCCACGCCGTCTCTCTTATTCAACGCCAATCTTCACTTATTTTGTGCGACAAAAGCCCTCTCCCAGGTCTCTCCCACGTTCACAAAAGGTTTCTCTCTTCTTTCTTACATGGAAGGTGGTTTGGATCAAATAAAAAAGGAATAAGTTTGGATTTCGAATTCTATGGATAGAGATTTAGAAATCCAAAACTCTTTCAATTTTGCACCGAATTTATCCAAATTTTTTTAAAAATTTTTATGGATTTTAGGGTACATATTGTGAACCATTTTTTGATGATCCATGCACAAAAATATGGAGGAGGTGCTCCAGAGTTGGGCGCCCCTTAACTTGCCATGTTTGGATAAGCCTTGACTAGGTATTTGACCTAGACAAGGACTCTATCATATCTCTTTGTATAAAATGAGTTTCTTTGTAAATTTTAGATAAAGATAGAGATTTGAAGGTCTTTGAGCCACCCAAAAATAAGAGAGAAATACCTTTGGATAGTGGAGATATAAAAGACACAAGTTAGGGTGTCTAGAGAGAGAAACGAGAAGAAGAAGAGGGTCTTCTTCTAGTGTTGTTTGTTTTCATATCTTTCCTCCCTCCATCTTGAGTTTTCTGAGAGTGTCTCAGATCTGAAACTCCTCCTTCTACTTTCTATCTTTGGAAGAGTCTAAATCAAGAAGAAGGAGGCACCTGATCAACCATCAAAGAAGGATCAGCGCAGTACTAGCATACTGTGCTGATTTCCTGAAGCAGGACTTCTGATCGAGATTCGTGGGCTCGTGTGGATAACTCCTAGAGGCCGGATGCATGTGCGGCTTGCAACATCATCCTTAAGCCCAGATCAACGAGGTTAGAGCGTCTAACTTGCAAGTAATAGATCTGATCTATTATTTAATACATACATTAGATGTGGTATAGAAACATGTTGATATGATCAACATGTAGTTCATGCTATATTTATATATTTTAATTTTTGATTTAATGCTATGTAATAATCATGTAATAAGATCTTAGATCTAGGGATTCTTTAATTTTAGAAAATAAATTTTGATTTATTTTAGTCTTCCTCTGTATGATCTTGAAAAAGTTTCAAGATCTAACCCTGAAATCCTAGATCTGGTTCCTACACAGAATTCCATCGAAGTCAGAGAAGCTGGAGCTGGGATGACCGCGGCTACCACCAGGACCTGCAATGAAAGTCTAAAGCAGAGTTGGAGGTACTCCGACAACACCCTCCGATGCTCAAGTCAGTACTCTGCTTCAACAGAAATGGAGTGCTCGAGCAAAAATTTTGGTAGAGTTTTGAACAGAGTTACCAGATTCGAGAAGAACGTGTCTGGGGGTCCTTATTTATAGATGAAGGGTGTAACTGACCGACAGCGATGTCTGTAACTATCTAGTAGTAGACCGCTCAGAGCCGCGTGGAGTTTGTTATGGAGAGTAGTGGCGTCAGGGGTCGTTCAGGGCCACGTGGAGCTTGTTGCAGAGAGTGGAGTGGTGTCCATTGTCGGGACTTGCCAGAGAGTGGTGGAGCTGCATGGATCCGTTGTAGAGAGTGGGGCAGGAGGGCGGCTCTTGTTGTGACTTGTCAGAGAGTTTGGATCCATCGGCTGAAGCTCGGTTGGGATACCTGATGGAGTAGAATGGCTCTTTACTTCATCGTTCTAGGAGAGGCTCGGATATTCCGAGGTCGCTGATGAATCTACCATTGTCGGACACTTCGGATGCTGATGTTTCAGGGAGAGTCATCTGTTGTAGGAGCTCGGACGGAGATCTTTGTTGATGAAGTCTGGAGAAGTCAGTCTGGGATTTATCTGATGTGGAAGCTCATCTGAAGATCGTCCACCGAGGAAGTCCAGTTTTATGGGGAGCCTGGTAGGAGGTCGGCCGGCGATGGACTTCGGATAGTGTGGGGAGGCTCAGCAGACATCGGAGGTGATCGGCTATCGCAGGGACCCCGTTGCTGGAGCTCGTCCATCATAAAAGCTCGTCCGAAATCCATCCACTGGGGAAGTTCGGACGGGCTTCAGTTCTCACGAGAGGTCGAAAAGGGACTGCTTATCGCAGGAGCTCGGGCGAGGACCGGTTGCCGTGGAAGCTTGGAGTAGTGTCCCGCTGTAGAAGCACGTCTAGGGCCCACTCGGTACGGAGTAGCTCGGTTGGAGTCTACCTATGGTAGAAATTTGGAAGAAATTTATTTATAGTAGAGGCTTGAGTCGGGATTTGCTTACAGTCGACGTTTGGGATAGACAGCCTGCTGTAGGAGTTCAGAGTAGACCATTCACCGTAGAAGTTTGGCTCTTGCAAGAGCTCGATCGGGATTCGAAAGGCGGTCGATCACCGTAGAAACTTAGGAGTCTGGTTACTATAGAAATCTCATTATCGGGGAAGCTCGGATGCTGATGAAGCCCGAAAGAAGTTCAGGGGTAGTCGGTTGCTGTAGAAGGTCGGCTGGCGATGAGGCCCAGAGAGCTTTTGGGGCGGCCCGGTAGACGAATGGAGGAACTCATTATCGGAGAAGTTCGGAAGGGCCGGCCTTTTAGCGACTTCGGTCGGGGGGTATTTCATACCCAACAATGGATATTATTTGTAGTAAATTTGGATATTAAGAGTATAATTGCAAGAATTATATTGCAAGATTGAAGCAGGGTGCAAGTGTAGCACTAAAAAGGTATGTATATGATACAGACCTATTTTTTATTGAGTGATTCAGACTCTGATATTTGGGTATTGGATACCACCTATAGATCGCACATTTATAATTCATTACAGCAACTATAGAAAATCAAAGGTCTGAAAAGAGGTAACCTCAACCTTTATAGCGCAAGTGGAGAGTTCATTAGCACAGAGGCTATGGGAACCTGTATGCTTGATTTGCCTTCGAATAAAATTTTAGAATTAAAAGATTGTTATTACATGCCAAAGGTCATTAGAAATATTATTTCTATGCCTTTGTTGTTAAAACAAGGTTATGAAATAAGGCTAATGGAAAATAGATGCTCCATTTTTTTTTCTAATGAATTTTATGGCAGTGGTTATATTGATAACAATTTTTTAATTCTTACACTCGATAAAAATATTTTTTTTATACTTAAAAAAAAATATATGAAAAGAAAGAGAGAAGATGTGAATATCACATATCTCTGATATTGTCGTCTTGGTCATATTAGTGAGTCAAGGATAAACAAGTTATACAAAGAAGAATTCTTTGACCCATATGATTATGAATCATTGGAAACTTATAAATTTTATCTCATGGGTAAGATGACCAAGACTCTATTTTTTGGACATGGAGAGAGGACAAGTGAGTTGTTAGCCCTAGTACATATAGATATGTATGGACCGATAACAACTCAGGGCAGAAGAAGATACTCCTATTTTATTACCTTTACAGATGATTTATTAAGGTTTGGATATGTGTATCTTATGAAATATAAATTCGAAGCTTTTGATAAGTTCAAGGAGTATCAAGGTATGGTCGAGAAACAAATTGAAAAAAGTTTCAAGGTCTTCGATCTGATCGAGGAGGAGAATAGTTGTCCATTGAATTTCTTAATCATCTTAAAAGTAAAGGTATTCTCTCTGAATGGACTCCTCCTAAACCATCTCAGTTAAATGATGTAGCAGAAAAGAAGAATCACACTGTGATGGATATGGTGCAGTCCATGATATACTTCATCGATCTCCCAATATCTTTCTAAAGATAATGCCCTAGAGACTGCCACATACATATTAAATAGAATGCCTTCAAAGTTTGTTGCAAGCACTCCATATGAGATATGGAAGGGAAGGAAGCCTAATCTTAAACATCTTAAGATTTGTGGCTATCCTACTTATGTCAAAAATATTTTTGGACATAAGCTTGTGCTAGATCAGACAAGTGTAGGTTTATAGAGTTTTCTAAGAAAATTAATGGATATTATTTCTACCACCCTATTGAATAAAAGGTGTTTGTTAGTAGGCATGCCACTTTCTTGAAACATGAATTTATCCAAGAAGGAGGCAGTGGGAGGAATATTGAACTTATAAAAGTTCATGATCTACAAACCGATCCAGAAATATCAGTAGTTGGACCACAAGAAGATCCTCAATCAAAAGTATCCAAGGATGAGGTACATCCATAATACACACTCAAGGAGGAAAATCGCTTTTCCTCATAGGATCTTTCAGATTTCCTCAAATCTGGGGTGGAATAATTTAAAAAAAATTTATCCTACATATATTTCAGATCTAAGTCTCTAGACCTAATCTTCATATTGGATATTAAGTCTAAAATAAATCTAAAAAGGATGAGGAAACAAGTAATACCTCAAGGGTAATCTGATTACCCTGTAGATGATCTCTGCACAGCCCGAGGTTCTGATGTAGCCACGCAAGCGCCTGGCTTCTATCGGTATCCACTCAGGTAGGACTTGGAACATCTTCTCCTCATGAATCTATGCTCTAAAAATTAAATCTAAATCTGATTAAGAAGATCTTCAAAAGTCTTCCTGAAATTGGAGCAGCAGTCTGTCGAAGAAGTCCTGCAGCCTTCTGTTCCAGGCATCACCATGCCTTGGATCTTTGCCAGATGGATGTCCAACTCTTTGGATGTGAAGAGGGGAGGAAGGAGAGTAGGGAGAATATGGAGAAGAGGGGAGGGGGTGGCAGCTATTGGGTTTTGTGCATAAAATAACTTTTTCCTCAAAATCCTAGGTGCAGTAGGGTTTATATAGACCCTGTATGCTGCACAGTGCCACATCATTCAACCAATCAAAAAATTCTAATAAATTCCAAAAGAATTTTGGTTAGTGGAGTGATATCATCTGATCACATCAGATAAGAACCCCACCCTCTCTCCTAATTTGGCACCAACATTGGTTAAGCTCAAGCAAGGTGGCGCCAAAGAGTCCATGTTTATCAGGACTCTTTGGTTCTTATCCATTTGGGGCGCCCACTTTAATCCAATTGGGCTCGTGCCATAATCTGATTATGGCACCCAATTTGATGTGGCTTGGCTTGTGGACACTCCATAAAAAATCCTCCAATGAGCTCTCTTTAGTTTAAGACCCATATGTCAATATTTGACAGATGTCCTAAAATAAAATTGGCAGGTGCTAGGAATTAGCAGGTGTTGTCTTAAATTCATCTCATGAATTAAGACAAGCCTTTTCTGAGCTGGACAAGCTTCATTTAGATTGAGAAAAACCTTTCTAAGATTCTCAGGATGAGTCAAATCATATTTGGCTCAATAGAGACAGAAAAGATTACACGAAGAGAAAATTAGGCTCAATCGTGTGCTAGTACGATTTCCTTGAACCTAATTGGATCTTATCCAAATCAATTGGATTAGCCCAATTGATGACATCCAGACTCTAACCCTTGTTTGTGTGACCCAGTTAGGTTCAATTTCATATGATAATAAGATAAGTCGTGATCTCATCATCGACATCATCAAAACTCCTTCCGATGGACCAGAACACTTTTGATTCAAACAATTAGAATGATCGATCATCAATATCATTCTAATTGCTCCCAAAATCTACTAGTGACATCTAGCAGTATGTGGTGGCAACCCATCAGAACTGAAGATGAATCTCTCAGTGCAGCTACCTGTGTGATTGAGTTCCTCTATCATGAGTCCCGACTGAATTAGGGTTAAAGTGAACTCATTAAACCCAACATCAGTCATATGAATTAATCGATCCGAGTCCGATGTGAAACTCCAATGGAAAACTCATTTCTATTATTTCACTCTGCCATGGCCATGGGCTTAAGGACTCGATCTTTCGATCACCATAGGACTACTCCTCTCATCTATCGAGGTTGATAGATCCCATCTTGGTGCGATCTAGTTCTTACAATGAATATGCTACAGCTAACATACACCTCAGAGTTCTGAATGGGCAAGAGATCGAGTTATGGTGTAGTCAAACTATAACACACTCAAGGTGAACTGTCGATACACCTCAGGTCAAAGAACTAGACACACAACTGCAGCATCGAGCTAGTCATCGACGAGAAGGTAGACTTCCTAATGACTGCTTGATATGGTCACGCTCAGTACTCTCGTTCTCAATGAATACCTATACTCTCACTCCGGTGTCTCTACACTGTAGACTCAAGACACATCTACCCTAAGCAAAGCGATCGTACACCAACCTTTCGGATCGATCACCATCCTCGTGATGATCCTATGGTCAGGAGCTATTTATGAGTTAGTTATGTAAATTCATGCCTTAAATTTTCAACTCTTGAAAATATGAATTGACATTCCTACTAACTCAAAAGATGGATCACAGACACAATGTACACAATGTGATAGAAGAATAACCTTTTTATTGATTTGTAGTCAAAATTATAAATTTACCTTTAGATTTGTACAGGAATGTATCAGCCAATCTAGCATCTAGGGCACACATCTAACAAACTCCCACTTGACCTAATGCCAATTGGCTACATATCTAAGTTCCATCTTCTCAAGGTGGGCTTCGATCTTCTGCTGGTCTAATGGCTTTGTCAGTGGGTCTGCCATATTGTCTGTGGAGTCGACTCTCTTAACCTCGACATAACCATTTTTGAGGTAATCATGGATCAGATAGATTTGCCGCTCGATGTGCTTGGACTTCTGGTGAGACTTTAGCTCCTTAGCTAGGGCTATGGCGCCATTATTATCACAATAAAGAGGTATGGCATTCGATGACATCACTTCAAGCTTTGCGACAAATATTTTGTATCAGAATGCCTCCTTCACAGCTTTCGATGCAGCAATGTACTCTGCCTCCATGGTGGAATCAGCAATCACCGTCTACTTGAAACTCTTTCAGCTGACTGCACCACCATTACAAATGAACAGACTCTTAGATGTCGACTTTCGATCATCTATATCAGACATAAAGTCTGAGTCTGTATATCCTTGAATCTGGAGTTCTCCATTCCCAAAGACTAGAAACATATCCTTAGTTCTTCTCAAGTACTTAAGGATATATTTCACAGAAGTCCAGTGCTCTTTGCCTGGATTCGACTGATATTTGCTTGTTACACTCACAGCATGGGCTATATCAGGTCGTGTACATAGCATGGCATACATGAGGCTCCCTATTGCCGAAGCATAAGGGATCTTGCTCATGCGTTCAATCTCCTCAGGTGTGCTAGGGCACATCTTCTTGGAGAGATGAATGCCATGTCTAAAATGTAATAAATACTCTTTTAGAGTTTTCCATGCTAAACCTCTTTAGCACCTCCTCTATGTACATCTTCTGTGAAAGTCCCAGCATCCTATTTGGTTTATCTCTATAGACCTTAATACCCAGTATAAAGGATGCCTCTCCTAGATCTTTCATAGAGAACTCCTTAGACAACCATACTTTGACTGAGGTCAACATGAGAATGTCATTCCCAATTAGGAGGATGTCATCTACGTACAATATGAGGATGATAACTATGCTCCCACTGACCTTTTTAAACACACATGGTTCCTCCTCGTTCTTGATGAAACAAATATTTTAATCACATCATTGAAATGAGTATTCCAGCTCCGAGATGCTTGCTTAAGTCCATAAATGGACCTTTGTAGCTTGCAGATCCTGTGATCATCATCACTGGATGTGAAACCAAGCAGCTATTCCATATAGATATCTTCCTCAAGATATCCATTTAAGAACATCATTTTCATGTCCATCTATCATATTTCATAATCGAAATAGGCTACAACAGCAAGCAATGTGTGGATGGATTTTAGCATGGCTATAGGTGAGAAGGTATCCTGATAGTCAATGCCTTCATACTGACTATAACCTTTTGCTACGAGCCTAGCCTTGAATGTCTTCACATTCCCATCTGCACCTATCTTTCTCTTGAAGATCCATTTACACCCAATAGGTACAATACCTTCAGGTGGATCTACCAAAGTCCAGACTTGGTTTGAGTGCATCGAGTCAATTTCTGATCTCATTGCCTCTAACCATTTCTCAGAGTCGATATCTGATATCACCTTGTCATAGGTCTTGGGATCATCACCATGAACCCCATTGAGTTGGGCCATATCAAATAGGATCCAATTTCTCCATTCTGAAACCCTGTTGAGTTGAGGCATTCCAGGTGGAGTCCATTGAGAGACTATATCATTATCTTTAAGATAGTCTAGGAACTTCCGACTAAGGTATTCACCTTCTCGATCTGATCAAAGAACCTTAATGGGCTTTCCTGTTTATTTTTCTACCTCATGTCTAAATTTGAACCTTTCAAAAGCTTCAGACTTGTGTTTCATTAGAAACACATACCCGTACCTAGACATATCATCGATAAAGGTAATGAAGTAGATGTAGTTGCCTCTAGTCGGTACATCAAATGGGCCGCACACATCCGTATGTACTAGGACAAGTAGGTCTGTGGCCCTTTCCCCATGTCCCATAAAAGGAAGCTTGGTCATTTTGCCTTGAAGGCATGATTCACAAACTGGATATGACTCGAAAGTCAACGGACTCAATAGCAAGGATTTTTTCAATTTGTTAACCCTATCTTCCGCTATATGACCTAGCCTTAGGTGCCACAGATACTTATCATTTAGACTATCTCTAGGCCTTTTAATTCCTATGGCATTCATATTTTGCTCAATATTAAATACAGATACATCAATATGTAGCTGATAGAGACTGTTAATAAGAAAATCATCTGCAACTTTATTATTTTCATAAAAAATATTACAATGGTCCTTATGAAAGCTAATCACATAGCCTTCTTATGCTAAACATGAAATAGAAATCAAATTCCTGCTTGCTGCAGGCATATAATAACAGTCTCTTAAAACTAAATCTAATCCTAACGATAATCACAGAGGATAGGTTTCCATAGCCACGACAGCAACTCTTGCTCCATTCCCGACATGTAGGATCATCTCTCCATCCCTCAGCCTCCTGCTTTCCTCAAGATCCTGCATAAAAGTGCACAAATGAGCACTAGAACCAGAGTCAAGCACCCAACTGGATGTAGAAGAAACCGTAAGATTAGATTCTAAAATGAGCATACCTCCAAAAGGACTATCCTTCTTGTTCTTCAGGGTGGCCAGGTACTGAGGATAGTTTCGCTTCCAATGGCCGTCTAATTGGCAATGAAAATATTTTCCCTTATCAGCAGTCTTCTTCTTCGATTCTGTCTTTTTCTTTTTTTCATCCACCTTCTGCTTCTTCGCAGACTTCTTCTTCTTCCCAAAAAATTTTCTCTTGGTAGAAGTCCACTCCACAGTAAGAACTGAGCTTTTTGAACCCTTCATAGAAAGCTCAACCGTAACCAGCATGTTCATTAACTCGGCCAAGGTACACTTTATCTTATGCATATGGAAGTTCATGATGAACTGACCATATGCATCTGACAAGGACTGAAGGATCACATCAATCTGAAAATCCTTGTCTAAGATGATACCGAACTTCTCAAGCTCCTCAAGATCCTTGATCATTGTCAAACAATGATCTTAGACTGACTGCCCATCACGCATCCTAGCCTTAAAAAGTCTTTGACAGACTTGATACTTGGCCGTGCGACTCTGTTCACCAAACAACTCTTGCAGGTGAGCCAACATTTGGCGGGTAGTCAAAATATTCTCATGTTGGCACTGCAAGTCATCAGACATTGCACCCAATATGTAGTACCTTGCTTTGTTATCATCATCCATCCACTTTTCTAGAGATGCTCTCTATTCAGCAGTCGAACGTGCTGGCATGGCAGGTGGGTCCTGGTCCAAGATATGAGTCAATTTTTTGAAACCCAAAATAATTTTATAGTTTCTCAACCAGTCCATAAAATTGGGTCTAGTCAATCAGTGGGTGTCTAGTATTTTGGTCAGGGGGTTTGAGGCAGACATGTTTCCTGTAGAGAGTCAAAAGTTTCAAGTTAGATTTTGTAATCAGACTTAACCAATTTGTTTAGAGATTTTATTTTTAAATAAATTAGGCTCTCACTATTTTCTCAGATCCCTACACTCCCTAAGTAGAGATGTGAAAATCTCCGTGATCAGTGATTTCTAGTAGGTGGTGCGGTCTCACCGACTGGCTCATCACCTCACCTAACAGTTATTGGTGATGGATCAACCAATGAGTGAACAACTCTTGTCTAATGATTCTCTAATCATGGTGCACCCAAAACTTGGTCTCTAATTTATGAAGTTCACCGTGCTTGGGATATTGCTCCAATCCTTAGTTAAGTCAGACCCACCATTTGCACAAACTAGAATTCTGATTGGGTCCCTCACCGTATCCAAAATATTGAGCTCAATCCATCCTCTAATTCGTAGCATCCAATGCCTAATGGACATGGTTGCATCTTTCTGGTGCAACTAAGCCACTGTAACCAGCCGAGAACAATCAACCCCAGGAAGGGCACGCACATCCACAATGGTGGAAGACCTAGACTTAATATTTTCTTAAGGAGATTTGATTTAGGTCTCATTAAACTTGTTTGACATAGTCATAACAATTATGACTAACCTAGTGGCATGGGTTAGCTTGAATTGTTAGCCACCTCTAATCAAAACTGAGTCGACACATATAGCTAAGTAAGTGAGACCGATGGAAGGAATATGCCATTAACTCGATAAGAATGCATTCGAGTCGAGTAGCTTCCAATTAAAAATCAGTCGGTCGCATCTGCCCAACTTACCTTAGACACCAAATTGTCGAACCAGAACTAATTGGGTTAGCCTACAATCCAGGCTCTAACCACTGAGCTAAATTAGATCTTAACTTGATCGAGTCACATCTAAATATGATTCGACCTTGACCCAGACTTAATCCTATTAGGCTGGTCAATTATTAGCTTTCATGATCCCATCTAACCAACTCTTGATTCGATTTGATCAACCGCTAGACCTAAATGAGCTACCCAAGCTTGAACCTAATTTTATGAAAATATCTTAGATCTAAAATTCTGAATTTTAGACCTAACTTAATTTCATAAGCTTAATTCATTAATTAAGTTTGGGTTCATAAACAAAGTATGTAAAATAAATCCTAGGGTTTCAGGATCTAGGATTTTGCAGAAAAGTAAGTATTGATTTTTGATTAAGGATGAACGCACGGCACCCCTACACGTCATATGAACACCCCATTGAATAGAAAGAGAGGGTTTTAAAATCTTACTTTGTTCTTATGACTAGACGGCCATGAGGAACACCTTAATCAGAAATATAAATTTAACTACAAAAATAGTTGGATCTAAATTAACATATCACATATACAATTTAAGATCTAACTAATACATGCTTTGCATACATCTCATGTATCAAAAATCAATCTAATTAACATGCTTTCAGATCCGATACATCATATGTAATATCTAAAAAGTAAGATTTAAATTAAACTATTCAAAATTAAATCTATTCTAGACAAGTTACTAGAAGAATTCTACAACTAGTCTAGGCATGCAGCAGATCAATTTAATAGAAAAATTAAAATTTTATTTTCTATTTTCTAATCTGATTATAACACTTATAATATCAAAAAATTAGAGAATAAATTAGATTTAATTTATATTTTAATCTCATTAAAATATAAGACTTAAGACTATTCATGGATTCAACTAATCCTAATCTAGTCATGCATCTTATGCATGTTAGATCTTCTTAGAATTAATTTTTAAATATTTTAATTTTAGATCCTTTCATATCTGATATGATATCTAAAATCTTTAATATCAGATAAATAAAAATTAAAATCAGATCTAAATTAGATCTTAAATAGAGCCAATAACCTGACTCTGATACCAGTTGAAGGAGGAAAACTGCTTTTCCTCGTAGGATCTTCCGGATTTCATCAAATCTGAGGTGGAATAATTTAAAAAAAAAATTATCCTACATATATTTTAGATCTAAGTCTATAGATCTAATATTCATATCTAATATTAAGTCTAAAATAAATCTAAAAGGGATGAGGAAACAAGTAATACCTCAGGGGTAATCTGATTACCCTATAGATGATCTCTGCACAGCCTGAGGTTCTGATGTAGCCATGCAAGCACCTGGCCTCCACCGGTATCCACTTAGGTAGGACCTAAAATATCTTCTCCTCATGAATCTATGCTCTAAAAATTAGATCTAAATCTGATTAGAAAGATCTTCAAAAGTCTTCCTAAAGTTCGAGCAGCAGCTTATTGAAGAAGTCCTGCAGCCTTCTATTCCAGGCATCACCACGCCTTGGATCTTTGCCAGATGGATGTCCAACTCTTTGGACATGAAGAGGGGTGGAAGGAGAGCAGGGAGGATGTAGAGAAAAGGGGAGGGGATAGCAGCTATTAGGTTTTGTGTATAAAACAACTTCTTCCTTGAAACCCTAGGCGCAGCAAGGTTTATATAGACCCTGTATGCTGCGCAGTGCCTCATCATTCAACCAATTAAAAAATTCTAATAAATTTCAAAAAAATTTTGATTAGTGGAGTGATATCATTTGATCACATCAGATAAGAACCTCACCCTCTCTCCTAAGTTGGCACCAACATTGGATAAACTCAAGCAAGGTGGCGCCAAAGAGTCCATGTTTATCAGGACTCTTTGGTTCTTATCCATTTGGGACGCCCACTTTAATCCAATTGGGCTCACACCATAATCTGATTATGGTATTCAATTTGATGTGGCTTGGCTTGTGGACACTCCATAAAAAATCTTTCGATGAGCTCTCTTCAGTTTAAGACCCATATGTCAACATTTGACAGATGTCCTAAAATGAAATTGGCAAGTGCTAGGAATTAGCAGGTGTTGTCTTAAATTCATCTCATGAATTAAGATAAACTTTTTCTAAGTTGAACAAGATTCATTTAGACTGAGAGAAACTTTTCTAAAATTTTTTGGATGAGTCAAATCACATTTGGCTCAGTAGAGACAGAAAAGATTACACGAGGAGAAAGTTAGGCTCAATCGTATGCTAGCATGATTTCCTTGAATCTAATTGGATCTTATCCAAATTAATTAGGTTAGCCCAATTGATGACATCTAGACCCTAATCCTTGTTTGTGTGACCCAGTTAGGTTCAATTTCATATGGTAATGAGATATGTCGTGATCTCATCATCGACATCATCGAAACTCCTTTCGATGGACCAAAACTTTTCTGATTCAGACAATTAGAATGATCGATCATCAATATCATTCTAATTACTCTAAAAATCTATCAGTGACATCTAGCAGTATGTGGTGAAAACCCATCAGAACTGAAGATGAACCTCTCAGTGCAGCTACCTGTGTGATTGAGTTCCTCTATCATGAGTTCCGACTGAATTAGGGTTAAGGTGAACTCGTCAAACCCAACATCAGTCATATGAATTAATCGATCGATCCGAGTCCGATGTCAAACCTCAATGGAAAATTTTTTTCCATTATTTCACTCTGCCATGGCCATGGGCTTAAGGACTCGATCTTTCGATCACCATAGGACTACTCCTCTCATCTATCGAGGTCGATAGATCCCATCTTGGTGCGACCTAGTTCCTACAATGAATATGCTATAGCCAACATACACCTCAGAGTTTCGAATGGCTAGAAGATTGAGTTATGGTATAGTCAAACTATAACACACTCAAGGTGAACTGTCGATGCACCTCAGATCAAAGAACTAGACACACAACTGCAGCATCGAGCTAGTTATCGACGAGAAGGTAGACTTCCTTATGACTGCTCGATATGGTCACGCTCAGTACTCTCATTCTCAACAAATACCTATACTCTCACTCCGATGTCTCCACACCATAGACTCAAGATATATCTACCCTAAGCAAGCGATCATACACCAATCTTTCGGATCGATCACCATCCTCGTGATAATCCTATGGTCAGGAGCTATTTATGAGTTAGTTATATAAATTCATGCCTTAAATTTTTAACTCTTGAAAATATGAATTGATATTCCTACTAACTTAAAAGATGTATCACAGACACAATGTACACAATGTGATAGAAGAATGATCCTTTTATTGATTTATAGTCAAAATTACAAATTTGCTCTTAGATTTGTACAGGAATGTGTCAGCCAATCTGGCATCTAGGGCATACATCTAACACACACCTCCTCTCCAAAGGTTAGATAGATTACGTCAAGCATGTCTGAGATATAATTTTATCATTGAGAATGACAATTCGATCAACATCATTCAGGATGTTGATCTACTGACCTATTCGGAAGCTGTCATGAGTAGAGACTCAGACAGATGGCTGGAAGCCATGAAATCTGAGATGGACTCGATGAATACCAATCAAGTGTGGACCTTGGTTGATACACCTGAGAGTGTAACCCCAATAGGGTGCAAGTGGGTCTTTAAAAGGAAGATCGGAGTAGATGGCCAAGTAGAAACCTATAAAGCTAGGTTAGTGGCAAAGAGTTTCAGTCAAAGGTAAGGAATTGACTATGATGAAATCTTCTCACCAGTGGCTATGCTCAAGTCTATCCAGATTTTGCTTGCTATAGCGGCATACTACGATTATAAAATCTTACAGATGGATGTCAAGATCATTTTTCTCAATAGTAATCTAGAGGAAGAGGTCTATATGACTCAGTTAGAGGGATTTATCTTAAATGGGAGAGCAAATCAAGTTTGCAAACTAATGAGATCTATCTATAGATCGAAGCAGGTTTCGAGAAGCTAGAACATCTGATTTGATATGACAGTCAAAAAATTTGGTTTTATCAAAAATATGGATGAACCATGTGTATATAAGAAGACAAGTGAGAGTGTTATTATCTTCTTGGTTCTGTATGTCGGTGACATACTGCTCATTGGGAATGATATCCCAATGATGCAATCGATCAAGACTTGACTATCGAATAAATTTTCCATGAAAGATTTGGGAAAGCATCCTATATACTAGATATAAAGATCTATAGAGATAGATCTAAAAGGATGTTAGGTTTATTCCAATCACGGTACATAGATCTCATATTAAAGAGGTTTAATATAGAGGCAAGTAAGAGGTTACCTGTCTGCAAGTCATGGTATATGTCTCTCTAAGAAAATATATCCTTAGACATCAGAAGACAGGAAAAGAATGAATGAAATCTCTTATGCTTTGGCTGTGAGATTAATTATGTATGCCATGCTATGTACCAAGCTTGATGTAGCTTATGCTTTGGGCATAGCTAGTAGATTTCAGGCTGATCCAAGGAAGGATCATTGGAAAGCAGATGATAGCAAGTCAATATCAGGGTATGTATTTATCCTAAATGATGGGGCAGTGAGTTGGAAGAGTTCCAAGCAGCTGATAGTAGCTAACTCAACTACTGAGCCAGAGTATGTTACTGCTAGTGAAGCTATTAAGAAAGTTGTCTGGATGAAAAAATTCATCATGGATTTGGAAATTGTTCTTGAGATTGAAAGACCAGTGCTACTCTATTGTGATAATACTGAAGCCATTATTCAAGCTAAGAAATCTTGGTCTCATTATAAATCCAAACACATCCCCAAACATTTCCATCTCGTTAGAGACAAGATGTTGTCCTTGAACGAGTAGAAAGAAAGAATAATATAACAGACCCATTCACTAAGGCCATACCATAGTAGCTGTTGGGTATAAAATACCCACAGCCGAAGTCCTCAGCAGAATCGACTACACAACAGCTCTGCCCGGACTCCTACGGGAGCCGGGCTCCGTCACCGACATCGACTACATGACAGCTCCGCCCGGACTCCTACTGGAGCCGGGCTCCGTCCTCAACATCAACTACTGGTAAGCCCTGTCCGGACTCCCACGGGAGCCGAACTTTCCACCTGACTTTAGTTGCAGAGGACTCCGCCCGGACTCCTACGGGAGCCGAACTCCGTCATCAGCTCCGACCACTACCGAGCTTCAGCCGATGGATCCGCACTCCCTGACAGGCTATTTTAACAGCCACGATCCTGCTCCACTTCCTGCGGTGGATTCCGTGCAGCTCCATCACTCCCTGACAGGCCGCAGTAACAGTCGCAGCTCTGCTCCACTTCCTACAACAGATTCCGCACAGCTCCACTACTCCCTGGCAGGCCAACATAACGGCCACGATCCTGCTCCACCTCCTACGACGGATATCGCACGATTCTCCCATCCGCTGGCAAGTCACGACAATGGACGCTGCTTCACTCCTCGCAACTGATTCCACGTGGCGAGCTACGGCAATAGCCATGATTCTGCTCCACTACCCTTCGCAATAAATTCTGCCTGACTATGGGCAGCCCACTACCAGACGGTTACGAACGTCGCTATTAGTCTGTGGCACCCTCCACCTATAAAAAGGGGAACCCCAGATACGTTATCATCTAAGCTCTCATCTTTTTATCTAAAAACTCTGCTAAATTCTTCGTTCGAGCGCTCCATTCTTGTTGAGGTAGAGAACTGACTTGAGCATCGTAGGGTCTTGCCGGAGCAACCCCACCTCCGGTTTAGACTTCCTTTGCAGGTCCCGGCGGCGACCGCGACTTCCCCAACTCCGGCTTCTCTGGCGCAAGCGAATTTTTGCACCAACAGGATTGGCGCTAGAGGAAGGGGCTGTGTCTTCGCAGTACCCTTGTTCTTAAAGAAGCGTTCAACGGAGCCGCCTCCGATCATCTCCTCTGACACCCACTCCTTGTTTCCCCCCGCGGGATCCATACTCGATGCCTCCACGCAAGGCATCCACGCGACGGTCCACGGCCTCTGCGGCCAGATCTCAGGCTCCGGCCTCCCCTCCTGTTTCTCAACCTCCTCCTCCTCCTTCTCCGACGGCGGCGGTCGGCACGGAGCAGTTTGACTTGCTGGCACAGCAGGTCAGAGGCCTTGTTGAAGCTGTTCAAGCAATGCAGCAGCAGCAGCCGCAGACGTCGACGCACCCAAAAAGGGCATCCCCAGAATGCCAGAACCCGACGGTGGGGCGGGCCACCTGGGCCAGCCGCCCCGTCCTTCCTGGGAAAACAAACCCAAGGGTAGAGAGCCCTCAATCGGACCACGACTCCACCCCTGGAAGATCCCTGCCCCCGTTCTGTCAGAGGACCCTCGAGACTCGAAGTCGAGAGGATTTCCTGGATCGGAGGCTCCAGGAGATGAACCGACGGATTGAAGAACTCCGCCATGCACCCCCCACTTATGGTGAGGATATTTGTACTGACCCTCCCTTCTCCCAAATGATCATGCAAGAATCGATCCCGCCAAACTTCAAGCTTCCCCAGTTCGAAAGCTACGACGGGACTTCGGACCCGGTTGATCATCTGGAGGCCTTCCGGACGATGATGCTGCTTCACGATGCTCCTGATGCCATCTTGTGCCGGGCTTTCCCATCTACCTTGAAGGGAGCGGTGAGGAACTGGTACTCAGCTTTAAAACCGGGTACCATCTTTTCCTTCGACCAAATGAGCCACCAATTTGTGGCCCATTTTGTCAGCAACCGGCACCCCCGGAAGGGTTCGGAGTCCCTCATCAACATCAAGCAGAGGGAAGGGGAGTCCATACGGGCCTACATCAACCGCTTCAACATCGCGGCGTTGGAGGTCTGGAACTTGGACCAATCAGTCGCCATGGCCGTCCTGAAAGGCGGCCTTCAGAAGAATGACCTTTTGTTCTCCCTGGAGAAGAAGTATCCTAGGGATTTTGCTGATTTGCTGGCTCGAGCTGAAGGATACGCCCGAGCGGAAGAAGCCTTCAAAATGAAGGATGAAGAGACGGCAAGAGAGTGGCAAGCGGGAGACTCGAGTAAGCCTGCAATTGAAAAAAGGCCAAAGGAAGTCCGGCTGCACTCTCGATCCCCTCCCGGGCATAAGCGTGCCCATACTCCACCCCGGACGTGCAGGCAGAGAAGCCCGGATCGTGGGGTTCGGCGGGGTTCCCCACCAGGGAGATTCCGCAACTACGCCCCCCTCAACGCCTCGAAGGCCCAGGTATTGATGGAGGTCAGGGAGCAGCTCCCTAGGCCGGAGAGGATGCGCACACACCCCGGAAAGTGCAACCCCAACAAATTCTGTCTCTACCACCGCGACCACGGCCATGATACAGAGGAATGCATCCAGCTCCAGGATGAGATCGAGGAGCTCATTCGGCGAGGTCGACTCGACAGGTTCATCCGCCGCAGGCCTGAGGGTAGAGGAGACCGGCCGAGAGCCCTTCCGCAGCCTGAACCGCCAAGAAGGGAGGAGCAACCCGGGGACCGACCTCCCATCGGACCATCGACTCCATCACCGAAGGGCCTCAAGGAGGAGCGGGCCACCCGCGACCGTGGAGCTCGAAAAACCTGTAAATGTATCACTTACGATTTCACCTTGAATCTAAATTTCTTTCTACTTAACGTACTCTTCCCATCTGGCATGAATTTATTATGACTGGATATGACCCCTCCAAAAATAAAGTTATGTTAGGAACGGGGGAGAACCCCGCCCAAGCATACCCAAAATGAAAGTCCGACTATCTCAAAATCGAATGGGGGGAGAGGCCTGACAACGTCCTGATGTGCCCCCACAGCCATGTCAGGAACAGGAGGAGAACCACATCCTGACATGAGCAAAGTCAAAGGCCCGATTCTTTTAGACCGGATGGGGGGAGAGGCCTTACAACGTCCTAATGTGCCCCCACAGCCATGTTAGAAATAGGAGGAGAACCTCGTCCTGACATGAGCAAAGTCAAAGGCCCGATTCTTTTAGACCGGATGGGGGGAGAGGCCTTACAACGCCCTATTGTGCCCCCACAGCCATGTCAGGAACAGGAGGAGAACCTCATCCTGACATGAGCAAAGTCGAAGGCTCGGTTCTTTTAGACCGGATGGGGGGAGAGGCCTTACAACGCCCTAATTTGCCCCCACAGCCATGTCAGGAACAGGAGGAGAACCTCGTCCTGACATGAGCTAAGTCGAAGGCCCGGTTCTTTTAGACCGGATGGGGGGAGAGGCCTTACAGTGCCCTAACGTGCCCCCTCAGCCAAGCCAGGAACGGGAGGAGAACCTCGCCCTGGCTCGAGCAAAGTGGAAGGCCCGGACTCCTACGGGAGCCGGGTTCCGTCCGTGATGCCAAGGAAGACTTCACTCAGACTCCTACGGGAGCTGGGTTCCGCCCACGATGCCAAGGAAGACTTCACCCGGACTCCTACGAGAGCCGGGTTCCGTCCACGATGCCAAGGAAGACTTCACCCGGGCTCCTACGGGAGCCGGGCTCCGTCCACGATGCCAAGGAAGATTCCACCTGGACTCCTACGGGAACGAGTTCCACCCACGACATCTGCAGCAAGAGCTGGTGGTGGCGAAGCCCGGCCGCCCAACAAGATCGGGTGAAAAGAAAAAGCCCCTCATTGGCACCTCCTCGCTCCTATGCAACCCCGCGAAAAGCGGGGGAAGGCCTTCACTCCGAGAAGAGGAGGAAAACCAAAAAGGAAGGATGACGAACTACGATGGGAACGGATGAGGGATGAACCACACCAAAAGATCTAAAGGACTTCGTCCTAACTGAAACGGAGAGTTCCTACCGAACACCTTCGACCGCTAAAAAGACTTTCGACACCGGTTAGGAAGACAACGACATCCCCGAAATAATGCAGAGCCCGGACGGCCAAGCTCAGGCTCGCGGCCATGTACGACGAGAAGGGAGAGCTAACGCATCGACGATCGGGTGCCCTCTAACAACATCTACATCAGACAAGTCAAACGACAAGAAAAGTTCGGCGGATGGCGATTTAGTGCAACGCGCGGACGAGGTAACACAAAATGCCCTTTTCATTCCATTTTCGATATACACACTACAAAGCCAGGAAGGCCAAGGAAAGAAAGGCAAAATGACAAAAAGGAAGTAAATACATGACAAGACAGAAAGACGAAAAGAGCTCTAAGGAGGCCCTGCTCCCTCCGACCTAGAATTATCTACTCCGTCCCTTAACCAGGACTGCCTCAGATTCTCAATCTCTTTTTCTAGCTCTCCCCTTTTCTGCAGCGCATCCTGGAGTGCCCGACGAAGTTGCTGGCTCTCGGCTTCCGCCTCTCGATGCCTCTTCCTTAAGACCTCGGACTCCGCCTCCGCGTCCGCGATGGCTCGCCGCTCGAGTGCCAGTTGGATCTTCACTTGTTGCAGCTCGGCTGTCTTTTCCCCGAGGGAGACAGAAATCCCCTCAACGGTGCCTCTTAGGGCTTGGAGCTCTTCAGAATCTTAGGCGGAAGTAAGCTGTGCCCTGTTAGCCAGCTGCCTCTAGAGACGGACGACTTCATCGGCCACCGTCGTGAATCTCCCTTTATATTCTTCCACCTGCCTGCGCCAGCTGGCCCGTTGCACGTCGTGGCTCACCTCGGCGTCCTGAAGCTGCTGCTGAAGGTCGGAGACCTTCTGCGACCACCTCTGGTCATCGTCGACCCGGGCCAAGAGCCGGGACAAATTTCCTTCCAGCTGGCCGATCTTCCCCTTCGCAGCTGACAGTTCCACCTTGAGGGCGCTGATCCTGGCGGCCTAGGCCCAAATTCGATCGCTGGCACTCTTCTTACATTCCTCGAGTTCCTTTGCGAAGTTCGCCTTCCTCCGGCTATACTCCATGATCCCCTTCACATGGAGACTCCGAAAGTGGGTGGCCTCAGCGGTGGCTTCAGAGTGACCTTCTCTCGATTTGCGGAGCTCGCCTTCCATCCTCTTCAACTTCTTTGTCAGGTGAAGGACCTCCTTCTTTAGTCGCTGGATTGTTGATTTCAGTGGGACCCCCAAGGGCAGGGGGAGCGCTTCTGCAGGGCACTGCCATCAGAAGGCAAAAGCGTCAAAGCACGACTCATTGCAGGAGGAAAAGCAGAGAGAAGGAGGGGGGAAGGAGAAGCCGTCCGCAATAAGAAATTCAACTTTATTGATTGAATGGTTTTTAAAGACAAACGGAAAAGAAAAATTGCGATGAAGTAAAGGTACAAGATCGGAGGTCTCAGACCTCAGGGGCGAGGGGTGGAGAACTCGGCGTCCCCGACGCGGGGGCTGCGACAGCAGTGGCGGCTGACGAGGGACCGGCCTCTTCTTCAGACTCCTCACCTAGGAAGCTGAGGTCGAGCTCTGGGAATTTTCTGGCCACCTTCTCTTGGCAGAGCTCGAACCTCTTAATGAACGCTTCCTGGCCAAATTGGACATTCAGGTCCCTCATCTCTGCGGAGGCCTTGAATTCCTCCACCGCAAGGGCTCTGGCCTCTGAGACCAGGACCAGAGTTTGCTCGACCAAGTGGGCGACCTCGGCCTCCGCCTTCCTCACCGATTCCTCCAAGATCTGCCTCTCCTCCTCTCGGGCTTTCTTCTCCCTTTCCAGGGCCTCCTGGAGGGTGGCTACTTCGACCGTCTTTGCTTGGAGGCGAGCAACCTCCGCCTGACAGCGTTCCTCCACCTGGAGGATGTCCCTCCTCGTGCGGCTCATCGCCTCGATATAGGCGAGGAGCTGGTGCCCAATCTGCAAAGACAGCTAGGGAATCAGTACAAAGGCTGAATAGCCATGTAAATGAAGAGTCGCTCACCTCAAGGAAGGACCCCAAAGAATCCCAAGCCCGCTGCTCAGGATCGACGCGGTCGATCCTCTCCACGACGTCAGGTAGAATGCAGCCGTCGATCAGCCGCCAGATCAAGTCCCTATCATTGAAGGGATTCTCCGACCCCTCCTCAGAGCAGAGGGACTCGTCCGCAGTATTTCGATGGCTACTCGCCCTGTGGGCCACCGATTTCTTTCTTTTCCCCGCGGCGGGTGCCTCCATGGGGCGAACCCCCGGGACGGGGTCCCCAATCGGCAGACTCCTCGAGGAGGCCCGGGGAGCCGTTGGCTCGGCATCCGAGGGAATGTCGATGGCCGGGGCCGCCTGGATGGGTGCAGCTAAGCTCGACTCCTCCGCCCTGGCCCTCTTCGCCGATCCGAAGGTCGCTGCGCCCTTCCTCTTGTGAGCCCTCAGGCCCCTGGCGAGCATCCGCGCCGCTTCGACGTCCATTCCTAAAAAAAAAAAAAAAAAAAAAAAGGGGGGGAAAGAAGAAAAAGAAGCAAACCAATCAATCAAGGGTCAGAGGTCGAAAAAAAAAAAAAAAAAAAGAAAAAAAGAAAAAGAAAAAGAGAGAGAAGAAAAGAAGAAAGAGAGAGAGAAGGAAGAAGAGGTAAAGAGAAGAAGAGAAGAAAGGCATGAAAAGAGAAGATAAGGTAAAAGATGAATACTCGCTGGATCCTGGGGACTCAGGCCGATGTTGAAAAAAAACTGCTCCCTTAGAAGATTGGGAAGGGAAGGAGCGGAATAAGCTAGAAGCTTTTGGGCGGCCTGGAGGTCGTCCTCCCCCAGGCTGGGAGCCCGACGGACGGAATCCCTCAGAGAGCCCCAAGGGGGCAGACTCAGTCTCAGGGTCGGGCAGTGGACGAAGAGGTATTTCCCCTTTCAATTGTGGATCGAAGAAGGGGCGCCTTTCAGCAACCCCTTCTTGCCGAACTGGAGAGAGAAGTACCACCAGTCCTTCGCCGAAGGATGGCGCTTGAAGGTATAGAAGTGCCTAAACAAAGAGAGGGACGGTTGGACCTCGACTACGTGGCAGAGGGAGAGAAATCCTATCAAAAACCTAAAAGAATTCGGGGCCACGGAAGCCAAGGAGATGTCTAAGAAACGGAAGAGGGCAACGACAAAGGAAGGAAGCGGAAGCCAGAGTCCGGCACGGAATGCTTCCTGGTACAAACAAAAGCGATTGGGAGGGGGAGTGCTGTCCCGGTCAGAAGGGCCTGGCAGCTCCAAGTCATACTCCGGAGGAACTCCATACTGAACCCTTATCAGAAGGAGTTCCTCCGAGGTCAAGGAACATTGAATGGCGCCCGACGTGAAAATCGGGCGGAGCCCAGCCCCAGACGCAGGTTCGTCTACAGAGACGGGGACCTGGGGGTTTGAGGCAGAAGAGCTCCCGAAATTGCAGGGAGCAGAAGAGCCAGAAGACATTTCGAGTAGTTTTGAAGGGGGGCTCTAAAGGTCCCTAAGAAGGTGGATAGAAAGGGAGGACGAGAGGCCACAGGAAACTAACTCGAAGGGACGTAAAAAGAAACAATGACAGAGAAGAGGTCCCTAGGTGGTGGAAAGAAGGTTGAAGGTGCTGGAACTAACCTATATCACTCTGAGGGACCTGAGGGACGAAAACAGGAGTCGCCTACGGCTCGAGAAGACGCCCACTGAAACAGGGCTCTCGAAGAGAAGGCAGACGCTGGTAAGAACTCAGGAACGGAGTAGAACGCCTAAAGGTGGGAGGATGGGTTTAAATAGATCCTGGGATCCGACGCCATAATGATCGCGAATCCCCCCAGGTCAGTCCGCATCCTACACGTGTCCCACTCCCCCTGGCAGGCGGCTAAAAGCGGCTGACGGTTGGCAGGGCCATTATTGCACCGTACCTGGGCCAGTGTACCTGTGGGAATTTCGAAGAGTCCCTTCGTACCGCCCCAATTTGAAAAGACTCCGGCACGCGCGCGATTAATGCCCAAAATATCTGGGGGCGGCAGTGCGCGGGATTTGAGGGGACGGCTTCAGCTGTACCCATCTCTCTGTACTTCCTTCGTTCGAAATTCAAACTTAAAAGTAGGGGGACTGGTGTTGGGTATAAAATACCCACAATCGAAGTCCTCAGCAGAATCGACTACACGATAGCTCCGCCCGGACTCCTACGGGAGCCGGGCTCCGTCACCGACATCGACTACATGACAGCTTCGCCCGGACTCCTACTGGAGCCGGGCTCCGTCCTCAACATCAACTGCTGGTAAGCCCCATCCGGACTCCTACGGGAGCCGGACCTCGCCTTTTACTTTAATTGCAGGAAGGCTCTGCCCGGGCTTCTACGGGAGCCGGGCTTCACCCTCGACTCCAACAACTGCAGATAGACTTCGTCCGGACTCCTACGAGAGCCGGACTCCGATGACAACTTCAACCGCAAGGGGGACTCTGCCCAGACTCCCACAAGAGCCGGGCTCCGTCGCTGACTCCGATTGCCGGTAAGATCCGTCCGGACTCCCACGGGAGCCGGACTTTCCACCTGAATTTAGTTGCAGAGGACTCCGCCCGGACTCCTACGGGAGCCGAACTCCGTCATCAGCTCCGACCATTGTCAAGCTTCAGCCGATGGATCTGCACTCCCTGATAGGCTGTTTTAATGGCCACGATCCTGCTCCACTTCCTGCGGCGGATTCCACGCAGCTCCATCACTCCCTGACAGGCCGCAGTAACAGTCGCAGCTCTGCTCCACTTCCTACAACAGATTTCGCACAACTCCACTACTCCCTGGCAGGCCAACATAACGGCCACGATTCTGCTCCACCTCCTGCGACGGATATCGTGCGATTCTCCCATCCGCTGGCAAGTCACGACAACGGACGCTGCTCCACTCCTCGCAACTGATTCCACGTGGCGAGCTACGGCAATAGCCACGATTCTGCTCCACTACCCTTCGCAATAAATTCTGCCTGACTATGGGCGGCCCACTACCAGACGGTTACAAACGTCGCTATCAGTCTGTGGCACCCTCTGCCTATAAAAAGGAGAACCCCAGATACGTTATCATCTAAGCTCTCATCTTTTTATCTAAAAACTCTGCTAAATTCTCCGTTCGAGCGCTCCATTCTTGTTGAGGCAAAGAACTGACTTGAGCGTCGGAGGGTCTTGCCGGAGCAACCCCACCTCCGGTTTAGACTTCCTTTGCAGGTCCCGACGGCGACCGCGACTTCCCCAACTCCGGCTTCTCCGGCGCAAGCGGATTTTTGCACCAACAGTAGCTATATGATCTCCATCTTGATTATATAAGATACAAAGGTGATTGACTTTAGTGCAAGTGGGAGATTGAAAGAAGAGTGCCCTATAAGTCAATCGCAAGTATGTTGCGATGGGACTTTCTTTGAAATTTTTCAACTCATGAAATGACATTTTATTATTTGAGACAGATTCATCATATTAGCTGCATCTTATTATGTCTAAGAATATGATGAACCCCAAAGATTAAGATAATGATTTTAGGAGACATGAATGGGTCATACTAGTGAGACCTAAAATCTTAAAATTCTAATTTTAAATATTTCTGGTCGTAGGAGCATTGAGTCGAGGATCAATGTTTCGGATAGACTGGCATATCCTATGTATGCTCAATGGAGAGGGTGGCAGATCTCACTAGCCACTTATGTGAGATACTAATACAAGGATGTGGGTGCTCATTTAAAAAATAAGTCTATTGAATTGACTCATGAAAGAGAACATCTAATGGAAGCCTTATTTGTATGTCAAAGATAGTTCTCTAAATGAAAGTTGTGCAAGTGATCCTTAGACTTGAGACCATCACAGAATCTTATGCACATGAACCCATATTTCGATTCATACCCAAGCATGGCATTAAGACATATACGGGGTGTTCTGGATGTGGTGGAGTATATATGGAGATTATGAGTAGGTTAACATGGAATCAATCACTCCTAGTAAGAGGAGATCACATCCTGTGTATTCTCAATCCTAGATGACTCAAGAAAAGTCTTTTGGCCAAAAGTAGAAAGGAGATTAGAAAGTATTTCTAATGCTTCTTCATTGAATTCATCATTGGTTAATTGAGAATCGATATGAATATGTATTTGAGTTTGATATGATTCCATACTCATGAACATATTCAGGGTGCAAGGATGATCGAAAGATTGAATTGCATGGTAATTTACCACTGAAGGGTATATTTGATATTTTTATCAAATTTTATATCTTCTAAATAGTCATGATACGTTGCTAGATATCAATCTTGACTTATAAGTTTTTGATGAAATTAAAGAGTTTAATCCGATCACCAATTAGAAATGATTCTAATTGTTGAACTCGGGTTAGTCCGATTGGACCTAAATCGATTAGATTGAAATCTAATCAAATTTGGTCAATTTATACCCGAACCTACTATCAGCTAGATGTGAAACTCAATGGGTCACACACATATAGAAATTGGCTAAAGACCTTTTTGAAAAAGGTTGATTGAAATTTTGGATTCAATCATGGTTCAATAAGCATGCTAGCACGTGTGAAAACCCTTTCTCCATTGGAGACCAATTTGGTCCCATCCCTTGCTATTTAGCTAGGCCAATTTGATAAACATTTGGATCAGGTCATGTCACCTAGAAGCAGCCCAAATTGGGGCACCACATCCGATGTTAATGCCAACTATGAAGAGTCCAAGTTGTGGTGGACTCTTCATGCAAAACAGGTTCTACGTACTAGTGTTGGCGTGGGTAGAAGAAAAAAAATTATTTTGGTATGGGATTAAAATATTTGTGGTATCCTACATCACCCTTCATCCTCTGGTGCATATCTCAAAGCATGACATATATTTTTTCTAAAATTTTTGGGGCAGAGAAAAAATTAGAAAATGGAGGATGTCTTGTGTGCGTGCGTAGAAGCATCGCATCTCTCCATGATTTAGAAAGTCCTTCTCCCAATCAAATGCTTTTAGATTGTAATAATTTTTTATGATAATGTTCTTATTTGATAAGCTATTTTTTTTAATTTTTTTAGAATTTTTTTAAACTTATCTGGATGCCTAACAGATGCCATAAGTTTGTACTGATGCCTGCGCATGCGGTGATCAGCAATTGCATGAAGAAATATGAGGATAGCATCATTCTATGAGAATTTTATTACTATTTTTATTTTTTTGAAATCTAGATTAAATCCCCTATCCATATAGATTTTTCAGGATTTTTTTGATTTGAGAAGGGATGTGAAAACATCCCTTCTATGGTTGCACGTGTACAAAGTAGGGTGCTGATCGACGTATCAATGATAAGAGTCCTTCTATTTGAAGGAACTCTTATCTATGATAATCAGATCAGATAGGTCTTTTGGATAAGGTACGTTCCTCTCCTTTGGCATCCCTCTGGTGGTTATAAATTGGCCGGGGCACTGGGTGTCCGATGGATTCAGATGGGGTTTCCAATTTCTCTCCGGTTGCTCTCCTTTCTTTCTTATAACCTATCTTAGTTTTAGGACAAGGATTTGGGATTTAAGACAAAGCCTTATCTGATTCTAACAAAGGTTGTAAGGGTCTTAAAGAAGGAGAATCATAAGTCTAGAGGAGGTTCTAAGAGGATGATGTTAGGTTCTTGAAGAAATCTGACCGGTATGAGGCTAGTCGAGTTCTAGGGGCTAGAATTTTTGAAGCAAGGTGAAGAAGGAGCGCTGTCTTTGGTTCAATTTTCGCATGGATCACCATTGAAGGGCGGACACTTGGATGCTTTATAAAAATTGAGAATAGTGCTATAGGTATTCTTTTTATCCTAATTTATATTTATTATGCTTTGATTATTATAGTCAAGGGTTTATCGGCCTTAGGGCTTCCAGTGCATTGGGTGTTTTGAATGAAAATTTTAAACACCTAATCCTTCTGCTGCACCATCGGAATCCAACACAGAATAGTCCCATCGCATCATCCTTATTATTAATTTATAGGGCACTATTCTTTCACTACATTGGAGGTACTGTTGGGTTTTGAACATGCAGTGGAAGGTTGGATTTCAAAAATATTTATGAAATCCCACAATACCCAAAACCCTAAGCCCTAGGATCTCCTTTGATGCATTCAACCAAATTATTAAACTATGATAAAATGAAGCATATAATTTTATAAATACCTCAATCACTATTTATAATATCTTCACAAGGTACACTAGCATATACCCTCTAATGGTGATCCACATAGGAAATTGGCTCAAAGAGATACTCCTTCTGAATCTGATCATCGGACCCGAGTTGACTTTGACTTGATCGACTTGGTCGAACCACTTCCCAAATCTAACTTAGATTGCTTCTTGGCTTCTTGGAAACTTGGCTAGACCTCTTAAGACCCTCTTGAGCCTTGTCCTAAACATAATTAAGCTTAGAATAGGCTAAATTGGCTTGTCCTAAGAGAACTAGGGGTGTAAGAGAGAGGAAGAGAGGATTCTTGTCCTAACCAAGATAAGAGAGCATGTAAGAATTGAATGCCCTCCTCAAATCTATCGACCCCTATTTACATGTGAAGAGGGGGTGTGTGAAGCACCTTCCTGTGGTTTACAACCACCACAAGATAAGTTTTATCATTAACCAAAAGACTTATGAGATAAGATCTCTTGAAATGAAACACCGCTTCACAACTTATCTCGTGCACGCATCCACTTAAAGAAGTCTTTCGGTATCCCAATTCAAATAAAAAAATCCCACATTTTGCCAGGTCGTAGGAGGACATTCTCTGATTTAAATCACAAAAATAAACCCCTAGGAAGCATTTTTATATCTCCATTAAAAATAGAAAGATGCAAGCACCTCTTTGGGACGTCTTCACGTGCGCACGCTGCTTTCCTTCCTCCTCCATGCCATATCAGACCATCAAACACTTTAAAACCTATGTTAGGCTGATAGAGGGTTTGATGAGGTGCGACATGGTTCTTAAACCCAATTAAGAAGGACTCTCCAAGCCTTTTGACGCCAAAAAAAATTATTGCCCACCAAAAATCTGCACCAAGATATGATAGAGTCCTTTTCTATTTGGACTCTCTCATTTCAATGCCAATTAGGGCCATGTGGTGCCATCTGATGGTTGTCCACATCAGAGAAGAACCCAAATTAATTTTCAATTAATTTAGTTCATAAACTAAATCAGGTTTGAATCAAAACTGATCAAAATAGGAGCTTGGGTTAGCATATAAGTGCTAGCTTGTCAATTAGCCACTCAATTAGGATCCAATGAACCATAAATTAATTCAAATAAAATATTTGACCAATTTCTTAATGTATCTAATCTATTGGGCTCCACACCTAGCTAGCAGTAGGTTCGGATACATGTTGATCAGATTTGATTAGACTCCATCTAATTGATTTAGGTCAAACCGATGTAGACCCAAGTTGTCAAATTAGAACCTTCTCTAATTGACCCATGAATTAATCTCTTTAATTCATGAAAATCTATAAGATATGACTGACATCTAGCAATGTGTCATGTCTATCTAAAAGATATTAAATATTCTGATGAAAAGATCAAAAATATCCTTCAGTGGCAAGTTATCATGCAATTTAATCCTTCGATCATCTTTTATCCTGAATAAATAATGGATATAAAAAAATATCAAATCCTAACACTTATTCGAATGAATCTTAATTCATTAATGATGACTCAACTAATGAAATATTAGAAACCATTTCTAACTTTCTTCATACTTTGATCAAAGACTTCCTGAGTCAATGATTGATGAGATTGCTTAGGATGACATCTCCCCTTACCGAGAGTGATCGATTTTTTGTTGACTTACTCACTACTTTTATATATATTTCACTATATCCAGAACACCCCACACATATCTTAGAAAGTCATAATAGAAAATGAATCAAAATATAGATCTATATATACAAGATACTATGGTAGCCTCAGGTCAAAGAACCACATGCACTACTCCCATTAGAGAATCATCTTTTAACATATAAGTAAGACTTTCATAAGATGTAATTTTCATGATAGATCATTTTAGTGAACTTATCCTCCTATGAGCACTCACATTCTTATATTAGTATCTCTACATAAGTGATGTGAGATCAATCATCCTCTCCATCGAGCATACATAGGATGTGCCAGTCTATCCGATATCATTGATCTCTGACTCAATAATTCTATTATTGAAAAGATTTTAGATTAAGGTTTTAAAGTTTTAGGTCTTACTGGCATGAATTAATCATCACCCTAAAATCATTGCCCTGACCTATGGGGTTCATCATAACTTTAATCAATGCACAGCATATGATGAAACAAAATACCTCAATTTTATTCATAATAAAATATGTCAATTACATGAGTGTGGAAGATAAAACAGATTAATCCCTTTTACATATGCCATAAGATTGGCTTGTAGGACATTAACTCTTTCAATCTTCCACTTGCACTAAAGCCAATCACTCTTGTATTTAATTTCCATACAATCAAGATGATGATCTAACATTTGCTGTGATAGGGCCTTAGTGAATGGGTCTGTTATGTTGCTCTTTGTGTCTACTCGTTCTATAACAATTCCTTTTCTTTTGATAATTTTTCAAACAAGGTGGAAGCATCTTGAAATGTGCTTGGAATTCTGATGAAGCAGAGTACTGACTTGAGCGTCGGAGAGTCTTGCCGGAGCACCCCCAACTCTAATTTAGACTTTCCTTGCAGGTCCTAACGGCGGCCGTGATCCCTTCGACTCCAGCTTCTCCGGCATCAGCAAAATTCTGCACCAATAGAATTGGCGCTAGAGGAAGGACTGTGTCTTCACAGGACCCTTGTTCTTAAAGGAGTACTCAACGGGACTGTCTCCGGTCATCTTCTTCGACATCTTCTTCTTCTCTGATCAGATCCCAACCTGATGCCTCTCCGAAAGACATCCACCAGGCGATCTATGGCCTCCATGGCCAGATGTCAGCAAGATCCGCAGGCTCCGACCTCGTCTCCAATTTCTCAGGCTTCTCCTCCTCCGACAATGATAGTCGGCATGGAGCAGTTTGACTTGCTGGTTCAGTAGGTCAGGGGCCTCACCGAAGTGGTGCAGGCCATGCAGCAGCAGCAGCGGCAGCCGCAGGCATCTGTGCGACTGGAAAGAGCATCACCAGAGTTCCAAAAGTCGGTGATCGGGTGGCCCACTTGGGCCAGTCGCCCTGTATCCCCCGGAAAGGAGAAGCAGAGGGTGGAGAGCCCTCTGTCTAATCATGATTCCACCTCCAGAGGGTCCCTACCTCCGTTCTGCCAGAAGACCCTCGAGATTCGTAATCGAGAGGATCCCCTGGATCAAAGGTTCCAAGAGATGAACCGGTGGATCGAAGAGCTCCATCATGCTCCCTCTGCTTACGGTGAGGATATCTGTACTGACCCTCCTTTTTCTCAAAGAATTATGCAGGAACCGATCCCATCGAACTTCAAGCTCCCCCAATTTGAGAGCTACGACGGGACATCGGATCCGATTGCCATCTGGAGGCCTTCCGAATAATGATGCTACTTCATGGTGTGCCAGACGCCATCCTTTGCCGAGCTTTCCCATCTACCTTGAAGGGAGCAGCAAGAAATTGGTACTCGGCACTGAAGTCGGGTACTATCTTCTCCTTTGATCAAATAAGCCACCAGTTTGCGGCTCATTTCATCAACAGCTGACGTCCCCAGAGAGGTTCGGAGTCCCTCATCAACATCAAGCAAAAGAAGAAAGAATTCATCCAAACTTATGTCAATCATTTTAATGTCGCCACATTGGAGGTCCGGAACTTAGACCAATCAGTTGCAATGGCCGCCCTGAAGAGCTATCTTCAAAAGAATGACCTTCTATTTTCTCTGGACAAAAAGTATCCCAGGGACTTTGCTGATTTGCTGGCTCGGGCTGAAGGATATGTCCGAGCAGAGGAAGCCTTCAAGCTGAAGGATGAGGAGGCCGTGAAGGCACGACAGGCGGGTGACTCCGACAAGCCCACAGCTGAAAAAGGGCCGAGTGAAGCTCGGCCACATTCTCAAACTCCCTCCGGATACAAGCGTATCTGAACTCCCCCCCGAGCTCATAGGCAGAGAAGTCCAGACCGTAGAGTTCGGTAGAGCTCTCCCCCAAGAAGATTCCATAGCTACGCCCCTCTCAATGCTCCAAAAACTCAAGTGTTGATGGAGATCAGGGAGCAGCTGCCAAGGTCAGAAAGGATGCACACACACCCCGAGAAGCGCAACCCTAACAAGTTCTGCCTCTATCATGGTGACCACAGCCATGACATAGAGGAGTGTATTCAACTTTGAGATGAGATCGAGGAGCTCATCAGATGGGATTGGTTCAACAGATTCATCCTACACCGGTCTGAAGGTAGGAAAGATCGGCCGAGGGCCCTACCACAACTAGAGCCGCCAAGGAGGGAAGAACAGCCTAAAGATCGACCTCCAATCGGGATCAACAATACCATCTCTGGAGGACCCCGATGGAGAGCAGCCAGTGGATCGGCCAAACCACCCAAGTGGCAGAGGACTGAAGAATCTATAATCTTTACTGAAGAAGATGCCCAGGGGATTCAATTCTTTCATAATGATGCGGTCATAGTTTCTTTAAATATTGCTGACTATGATGTACGCCGCATTCTTATTGATAATAAAAGCTCGATCAATATTTTATTTTACGATGCATTCTCAAAAAAATCCATTCCAGATGATCGATTAGGGTCAATAAGCTCCCCATTGGTAGGGTTCACTGATGATGCTGTGCCAGTGGAAGGAGTAATAACTTTGACCATAGTTGCAAGTCGATGCCTGAAACAATCTAGAGCGCAAGTGGATTTTCTGGTAGTAAGGGCGCCATCTGCCTACAACACAATACTCGGCCGACCTAGCCTCAACGCCCTCCGAGTTGTGGTATCGACCTACCATTTGAAATTAAAATTTCCTACAAGCCAAGGGATCGGAGAGGTCAGAGGAGATCAAGTCCTGGCAAGACATTGCTATAACATAGCCTTACAAAGAAATGGTTAGTCTGACCCCTGTCCGGTTGATGGATTAGACACCCGCGACAACCTTGTTGAAGAACGGGGTGAGCCAATTGAAGATCTTGTCTCAATTTCTTTGAATGATGGGAATGAAGAGCACGTAATAAAGATCGACTCCAACCTGAGAGAAGAGGTACGGATATAGCTCATCAATTTTTTACAAAAAGAATGCGGATGTTTTTGCTTGGGTTCCAGCGGACATGCCGAGGATTGATGCAGAAGTCATGGAACACCATCTAGCTATTGATCCCAAACATCAATTGATGAAGAAAAAAATTGAGGTCATGCACCAGAAAGGCAGAAGGCAATAGCTGAGGAAGTTGATAAACTCCTGAAAGTCGGGTTTATTAGAGAAGTCAACTATCTGAACTGGGTCTCCAATGTGGTTCTCATCAAGAAGGCGAATGGCAAGTGGAGGATGTGTATAGACTTAAAAAGCTGAACAAAGCCTGCCCGAAGGACAATTACCCTCTGCCCAGAATTGACCAATTAGTGGATGCAACCTCGGGCCACGAGCTTTTCACTTTCATGGATGCATTCTCCAGTTACAATCAAATCAGGATGGCACCAGAGGATGAAGAAAAGACTGCTTTTATCACTGACCATGGTCTTTACTGTTATAAGGTCATGCCTTTTGGCCTCAAAAATGCAGGGGCGACCTATCAATGGCTGGTGAACAAGATCTTCAAAGAGCAGATCAGCCACAACATGGAGGTCTACATGGACGACATGCTTGTAAAAAGCAAATCCTCAATGAACCACATCGCCGACCTTGAGGAGATCTTCAGTGCCCTTCAAAAATAGAAGTTGAAGCTGAACCCAACCAAGTGCGCTTTTGGAGTAACCTCAGGGAAATTCTTGGGCTTTATGGTATCGGAGCACGGGATCAAAGCAAATTCGAAAAAGATTCATGGCATCCAGGAAATGACCGCCCCAAAGTCAATAAAGAAAGTTTAGCGCTTTACTGGGAGAGTAGCAGCTCTGAATCGCTTTGTCTCAAGGTTGGCCGAACGATGCCTACCTTTCTTTTAGACTCTCAAGCAGTTGAAGAACTTCTGTTGGACCACTGAATGTCAGCAAGCATTCAAAGAATTGAAGAACTACCTCGGCTCACCTCCACTATTGGCAAAGCTCAAACCTGAAAAGGAGTTGTTCCTGTACCTGGCGGTCTCCCCTGTGGCTCTCGCAGCAGTTCTGGTTAAGAAAGAAGCAAAAATTCAACAGTCGATCTACTACATAAGTCGAGTATTGAGAGATGCCGAAATCAGGTATACTAAGTTAGAGAAACTAACTTACGCCCTGTTGATTGCAGCCCGAAGGCTCCGACCTTACTTTCAAGGGCACACCATAACACTGCTCACCGACCAGCTGATCAAGACAGTTTTGCATCGAGTGGATGCTTCCGGAAGGATAGCGAAATGGACGGTCGAGCTCATGAAATTTGACATCAACTATCGACCTCGACTGACGATAAAAGTCCAGATATTAGCAGACTTCATTGTGGAATGCACTATCCCAGAAGAAGCCGAACTTGAATGAGGTGAAGCTGACAACCCAGGGCTCCAGCCAAACTCCCCTGAGGAAAGAACAGATCTCCCTGATGGTTTTTGGGCCCTCTACATGGACGGTTCCTCCAATATGTCAGGCACAGGTGCGGGCTTGATCTTGGTCAATCCGGAAGGAATTATCATGGAGTACGCACTGCGCTTCGGATTCTCTACGATAAATAACGGAGCAAGATATGAAGCTCTGATTGCAGGACTGAAGATCATCAAAGAATTAGAAGTAGATCGGCTCCAAGTCTACAATGACTCCCAATTGGTGGTGGGATAAGTCAGCGAAAACTATGAAGCTCGGAAGGACAGTATGGTCAAGTATCTCGAAAAGGTAAAAGAGATCATCCCTGCCTTTGGCAGCTTTGACATCAAGTAGATTCCAAGAGCAGAAAATACCAGGGCCGATCTTCTCTCCAAGTTGGCTACACTGGCTCCGGCTAAACTATCCAAAAAAATCTTCTTCGAAGTTATGAAATGTCCAAGTATGGAAGAATCACAGCTTGTAATAGAGATTAGCCATGAACCCAGCTGGATTGACCCACTGGTTGCATACCTCAAAGATGGGGTTCTTCCTCATAATGCAAAAGAAGCTCGGAAGCTTAGAAACTAGTTCTCCCGATATATCCTTTATGAGGGCAAACTGTACAAGAGATCGTACTCTCTGCCCCTCCTGAAATGTCTCCGATCTTCTGAAGCCGACTTTGCCTTGTGGGAGGTACATGAAGGAGTCTGCAGAAGTCACCTGAGGGCCAGATCTTTATCCCACAAACTGCTCCGATAAGGTTATTACTGGCCTACAATATACCATGACTCTATTGAATATGTCAGAAAGTGTGATCGATGTCAGAGATATACGAATATCCAAAGACAGCCCACCTCCGAACTTACACCCTTGAGCGCCCCATGGCCATTTGCACAATGGGGGATGGATATCCTTGGACCTTTTTCCATGGCATCTGGGCAGCGAAAGTTCCTCCTGTGGCAATTGACTACTTTACCAAGTGGATCGAAGCTGAACCTTTGGCAAAAATCATAGAAACTAACGTGCAGGACTTCATCTGGAAGTCAATCATTTGTAGGTTTGGCTTACCCAGAACTCTCATTACTGATAATGGGCGATAATTTGCTGAAGCAAGATTTGCTGAATTTTGTGAGGACTTAAACATCTCCCATAACTTCATATCAGTAGCCCATCCGCAGGCAAATGGCGAAGTCGAGGTGACTAACAGGACTTTGTTACAAGGAATCAAGGCGAGACTTGAAAAAGCAAAGGAAACTTAGGCAGACGAGCTTTATCATGTGTTATGGGCATACCAAACTACCCAAAGATTATCCACAGGGGAGACCCCCTTTGCCTTAGCCTTCGGAATAGAAGACGTTATCCCGATTGAACTCAAGCTTCCGTCGGCGTGAGTCGTGGCATTCGATGAGCAGTGCAACTCATAGGATCTTAAGGCCAACCTCAACTTGTTAGAAAAAAAGCGAGAGATAGCTCAAGTTTGGATGGCAGCCTACAAGCAGAAAGCAGCCCGCTACTACAACTCCCAGGTCAAGAGCAAAGCCTTCAGAGTGGGGGACTTAGTACTTCGGCTAGCTGCTGTTTTACAACCTCAGAACCAAAGAAAACTTGCCCCAAACTGGGAAGGCCCATATGAAGTCAGGGAGGTAGTCCGGCCCGGAACATACTATCTCAAAGAGCTCGAAAGAGCAGACCTTCTGCGATCATGGAATTTGAAAAATTTACAAATGTACTACCAATAACTTTGCCTTAAATAAAAGTTTCATATTCGCTTCTCTTTTCTTTTGGCATAAGCTTATAACGACAAGGAGTAGCTCCTTCAGACAATCAAAACTAAGAGTGTTAGGAACAAGAGGAGAACCTCATCCTGATACAAATGAAGGTCCGATTATTTAGAGACCGGATGGGGGGAGAGACCCTCGCAATGGCCCTTATGCACCCCCACAGCCATGTTAGGAATAGGAGGAGAACCTCATCCTAACATGAGCAAAGTTGAAGACCCGATTATTAAGAGATCGGATGGAGGGAGAGGCCCTCGCAACGGCCCTTATGCACTCCCACAGCCATGTTAGGAACAGGAGGAGAACCTCATCCTAACATGAGCAAAGTTGAAGATCCGATTATTAAGAGATCGGATGGGGGTAGAGGCCCTCGCAACAGTCCTTATGCACCCCCATAGCCATATTAGGAACAGAAGGAGAACCTCATCCTAACATGAGCAAAGTCGAAGACCCGATTATTAAGAGACGGATGGAGGGAGAGGCCCTCGCAATAGCCCTTATGTGCCCCCACAGTCCTATTAGGAATAGGAGAAAAATCTCATCCTAACATGAGCTGAAATTAACTGTGTCAGGAACAGGAGGAGAACCTCATCCTGACACAAATAAAGACCTGATCATTTAAGACGAGATGAGGAGAAAAACCTCCTCAACGGCTCCTCTACACCCCTACAACCCCGTTAGGAGCAGAGGAAAAACCCTCGCTCAAACATAAAAAAAAGAAGGAGAGAAAAAAAGAGAAAGCGACGAGCTATGCCAGAGATAAGGGAAAAATGAACTACATCTAAGACACAAGAGACCTCATCTCAATGAGGAAAAAAATTCTTGTCAAAAATCCTCAGTCTCTAAGGGAGAACCCAATACTAGTAGGAGAAAATAGACTTCCTCAAAGTAATGAGAAGTTTGGGCCCCAAGCTCGAACACTGGGAGAAAGTATCAAATTCAAAGGGCTTTGAAAAGACCTTCGATCATGAGCAAAAAGGGTGAATCAATGCGATGATGATCAGGAATCTTCAAACAACGTCGACATCGAATAAGACCAAAGATCAGAGAAGCTCGATAAATGACAACTCAGAGCAAGAATAGACAAGATAATGAGAAAATTTCTTTTCATTTCATTAGTAAAGAGAGCATTACAAAAGCCTTTGAAGGCCAAAAAAAAACAACATGAAAAGAAAAAAATACATGGAACAAAAGGTAAAAGAAGCTCTAAGCACTATCTCTAAACTCTGCTAAAATTTTATTCGAGTGCTCTATTTCTGTTGAAGCAGAGTACTGATTTGAGCATCAGAGAGTCTTGTCAGAGTATCCCTAACTCTGGTTTAGACTTTTCTTGCAGGTCCCGATGGTGGTCGTGATCCTCTCGACTCTAGCTTCTCCGGCATCGGTGAAATTCTGCACCAACATTGTTTTATAACAATACCTTTTCTTTTGATAATTTTTTGAACAAGGTGGAAGCATCTCGGAATGTGCTTAGAATTCTGATGAGATCTTGGTTCTTTAGCTTGAGCAACAGCCCTGGTGTTATCACAGTAAAGTGGCATGGGATGTTCAATTTTAGGAACTATACCTAATTCAGTGATGAACTTCTTCATCCAGACAGCTTCCTTGATGGCTTCACTAACATCTATGTATTCTACCTCAGTAATTGAGTCAGCTACAGTCTGCTGCTTAGAACTCTTCCAGCTCACTGCTCCTCCATATAAGATAAATACATATCCTAATATGGACTTGCTATCATCAGAATTAGATTGAAAATTAGAATCAGTATATCCTTCTAGTTTTAAATCAGACCCTCCATATATAAAAAAAATATCCTTAGTCCTCAGGTACCTAAGAATATTTTTCACTACTTTCCAATATTCATCCTCTAGATTAGCCTGAAATCTACTAGTTATGTCTAAAGCATAAGCCACATCAGGTCTGGTACATAACATGACATACATAATAGACCCTATTACTGAAGCATGAGGTATAGGACTCATTTTTTTTATCTCTTCAGGTGTCTTTGGAGATATTTTCTTAGAGAGATGTATGCCTTAACCTATGGGTAAGTAACCTCTTTTTTTTCTCTCCATGTTGAATCTTTTCAATACTAGATCAATGTACCTAGATTGGAATAAATGTAACATCCTTTTAGATCTATCTCTGTAGATCTTTATACCAAGTATACAGGATGCCTCTCTCAAGTCTTTTATGAAAAACTTTTTAGATAGCCAAGATTTAACCAATTATAATAATGGAATATCATTTCCTATGATAAGAATGTCTTCAACATATAGGACTCAAAAGATAATGGCACTCCCACTAGTCTTTTTATATACACATAGTTCATCCATATTTTTGATGAAGCCAAACTCTTTGACTATTTCATCAAAATAGATGTTTCAGCTCCTCGATGCTTGTTTTAATCCATAAATGGATTATTTTAGCCTACATACATGGTTTGCTTTCCTACTTGAGACAAACCCTTCTGACCATGACATATATGTTGGAAAATATGTTTCAAAAGCCAATCGTCAATCTGTTGACGGTTGAGTAACCTTGTATTGTAATTGATTTGTTAATAAATAAAATATATTTTTGATATTTTCATCATAAGTTTTCATCTTCTAATGAACTCCGTTGTTATGATAAAGTCCTTAGGACTATTTAGATTTGATAAAGAGAAGATTTATTGATTAGTCCTTAAAACTGTTCACGACCAAATGATAGGCTGTTAATAAGGATGAAAGCCTCTATCGAGCATAGGTCGCTGTAGGCCATATGGGTTGGTTGTCTTCTTAATCAAGGAGTGTGGAGACATTGATATAGCATACAGGTGAGATATAAGGGTACATCATCATTGAACATGACCAACTCCAAAGCATTCTGCTGTTGAGAATGTCTCTGATGGGATATAGGTATAAGTGTCCTTTAGACCTGAGATCGCCTCAGTGACTTGCAAGCAACACACTGTGCTTTGGTACTGGACTAACTGAATTTTTAATTTAGTGATGGAAGGCTTCTCAGCATAGTCAAGTACTTGAGAAGTCAGAGTATGATCAAGATGGGATTGACCACTCCAAGAGTTGGAGAAAAATGATTCGCTGTATTTTAATTTAGCAAAACCTTGGTCAGGATAATCCATCAGATGGATTTGATATTTTAAATACAATGTGGACAACCTGATCAGAGTTGACAGTTAAACTCTAAGGTATCCTATGAGCATTTTAGTCAAGGGGATGAATTATATGAAAACTATATCCGCATGGGTTCTAAGGATGTTGTTCTACACATTCGACCTATCCGACTATCAGGTACCATTACTAGATGGTCACTTCGATTGGGATAAAAATTTATTTCTATATTACTGACTTAGGTTCAGACCTATGAGATCACACACATTAGAGTTCACAATCTGATCTGATAGTTGATCAATGATTAAGAATCATTCAAAGGTTAAACGATCAATACGATTGACATTTAACCTAGTGCAAGTGTTGCAGAGGATCGATTAGCAATTCGATTGCTAACTGACTTAATTTGATTAAACCAATGGGCTGAAATTAAGTTTAATTAAATATAATTTAATTAGATTTAGTTTTGGCTTGATTGGATCAAGTCCAATTGATTTATTGGATAAGCCAAGTGCAAGAAAAAATTAGTCCTAGTTCAAATAGGACTTGGATCAACCTAACTTCTAATTTGATTAAAAAATTAAATCAGATTTAAATTTAATTTAATATAATTAAATTAGAATCTTAATTGGATTAAAACTTATTTTAATTAGGTTGATTTGATTTTAGTTTGATTTGGTTTGAGAAACCAAATTTGAACAAGTCATAGATTGAATCCTAGTAAGACTAGGATTCCACCTTGCGCCACCTTAGCCCCCCATGCCCACTCTCTCTTATCCCACATCCACTCTCTCTTATTTTGTGCAACAAAACCCTCTCTCCTAAGTCTTCATGCATGCTCAAATTTTTTCTCTTTTTCTCTCTTACATGGAATGTGGTTGTGGATCAAGTCAAAGTAGGAATTAGTTTGGATTTCAAATTCTATGAGATAGAGTTTTAGAAAAACAAAACTCTTTCCTTATGGCAATGATTTTATCCAATTTTTTTTTGGATTTTTTTTCTTTTATGGCACATAATATACACCCTTTGCTAGTGGTCCATGGTAGAAAAAGAAGGAGGGAACGTCCAAGAGTTGGGCGCCCCTTGTCTTGCCTTGTTTGGATAATCCTTGACTAGGTATTTGACCTAGACAAGGACTCTTCATATCTCTCTATTTAAAATAAATTTCTTCATAAAATTTTTGTGAAACATAGAGCATTGAGAGTTTTTTGGGTCATCAAAAATCAAGGAGAAAGAGTCTTGGGGCATGGAGATCTAATAGATACAAAACTAGGTGTCTGAGTTAGAACAAAGAGAAGAAGAAGAGGGTCTTCTTCTAGAGTTGCTGGGTTCATCTTTTTCCTCCCTCCATCTGTAAGTTTTCTTAGAGTGTCTCATCTAAAACTTCTTCTCCTACTTTTCATCTTTGAAAGAGTCCAAATCAAGAAGAAGGAGGCATCTGATCGACCATCGAAGAAGAATCAGGCAGTACTAGCATACTGTGCTGATTTCCTGGATCAGGACTTCTAATCATGATTCGTGGGCTCGTGTAGATGACTCCTAAAGGTCGAACATGTGTGTGGCTCACAACATCATCCTCAAGCCCAGATCAAAAAGTTAGAACGTCTAACTTGCAAGGTAATAGATCTGATCTATTATATTTTACATACATTAGATGTAGTATAGAAATATGTTGATATGATCAACATGCAGTTCTTGCTCTTTATATTTTAATTTTTGATTTAGTACCATATAATAATCATATAATAGAATCTTAGATCTAGGAATTCACTGGTTTTATAAGATAAATTTTGATTTATTTTAGTCTTTCACTATCTGATCTTGAAAAAGTTTCAAGATCTAACCCTGAAACCCTAGATCTGGTTCCATCAACTGGTATCAGAGCCTAAGTTATTTATTACATGATTATTTATACATGCTTAGATTATTTTTAGATTAGATCTAATTTATAATCTAATTATTTAATCTAAAATTAAAATTTTTAGATCAATCACGAACTATAGGTTGTCCTGCTGTAAGGTTTATCCCTTACAGTGCAAAGATTGTCCTAGTTCATGTAGATCTATCTTTAATCATAAATTTATTAGATATGATCTAGATTAAATTTATAATTTATTAGATTTAAAAGATATTTAAATCTAAAATAAAATCTCTTTGTTAATAATTCTCGCACAAAGAACCATCATATATTTGTTTGGGAAATTTGTATAATTTAAAGTTGAAATTGTTTCAATTACATGAACCTATTTAGATTAGATCTAAAGTAGTTTCATGCTTTTTTTTACTTGATTTTGATTATGAATCAAACATACAACTTGGTTGGTAGAACCATGTTGTAAAAATATTTTATAAATATGAAAATTATTTTCAAAAAATCGAACCCCAACCCTCAGCCCAAAAGTTAATTGAGAATTAAGAAGCTGTTTGATTAGGTTCTAGGATTGTGAATTGAAGAACCTAAAATACAAACCATAACAAATTGAGTTAATGAGTTAGTAAAAATTAGGTCCATTAATTGGGTTAGACCTAAGGTTAGATTAAAGATGGACTTAATTAGAGAATTGACTAAATCTAATCAATTGTTATCTTAGATTAGGTCAAAGATTCTCTAGATCAATTACAATAGTTGTAGTTGGCAAGTCCATATTTTTAACGAGAACCAATGACTTGATTCTTGGCTAAGCGATCTAGCATGAACTATTAGGTTGATCTAATCGAAACTAATTAAATCAGTTGGTGTCTAAGATAAACCAGACTGATGATTTTTAATTAGCAGCCCGCTTACCTGGCCATTTCTGATGGTGTCTAAGGTAAGCTTTGGCAGACCCTCCCACAGATCGAACTTACCTGGCCTCTTGATGAAATTATATTTTGATTGGATCACTTGACTATTCAAGCTGACCCATGTCAGCTAGATAAATCAGTGTGACTGGTTTAGGTGCTCCTAGACCAGCCCTTTTAATGGTCTCCCTTAAGCTGACTTGGTGAAGCCAGTGGGAGGATCATGATAAGCTGGTTCATCTGACCTCCTATTCTAAATCAATTAAATCTTCTAAAATTATTAGGTCTTTAAAATAAAATAGTTATGGTGATAACTAGATCATAGCCTCCCATTAAGTGGATGATAATGGATCCATCAGTTGGATAATCATTGGAGGCCCAAAGACCTGATGCTTATCGGCTAATGAAATTATCATTTATAATATGATTTCTTGACTACATCTTTCTAAATGGTGGTTAGATTAGCCAACCAAAGTTGAGCCTAATCATTCATTGGCTAGATAGGCCAAGTATGGTCATATTAATAGTTGGACCTAACCAAACCTTTTCAGTGGAGGCCAAAGCCTTCTAATTAGGGACTGGAGTAAAATTAAAATTACTAAAAATTATTTAGAAAAATAATTGGTTATGAACCTACCCTTAGATGTACATGGGTTGGCCAACCAAAGTTGGGCTTGTGTGCAGTCTAAGTGGATTCTAGTACCCATTAAAGAATTAGGGTAATTCTTCAAATTGGAGGTAGAGGCTATCAATTCGAATAAAATAGTGGGAGAAACCTTTTGATTAAAATTCAAATCTTTAGGTTTAATGAATCAATTACTAATTAGGTTATGATTTTTTTTTATGCAGATATGGCCACTTCCCTATCGCTCCGATCATTGTTGGACAATAATAAGTTGGTGGGACCCAACTTCGGTAGCTGATACCGAAAGTTGAAGATAGTCCTGGAGCATGAACGGATCCTATATATGATAATGGATCCTGTACCTGAGGAGTCAGCTGTCAATGCACGTGGAACAGTTAGAGACACTTACCAGAAGTGGCTCAGTAATTGGACCACGGTGCATTGCATCATGCTGCCTGTCATGAGTGATGAGTTCAATCACAGATTTGAGACGACTTAGCCAAAGGACGTACTTCAAGTGTTGGAGGATGCCTTTGGCACACCCAATGATGTGGAGAGGCACAAGACTAGTTGTGCCATCTTCAACGCCAAAATACGGGATGGTGCCTATGTCACTGATCATGTATTTACATGATTGAGCTGATGGAGTGTTTGAGCAAGCTCGGCTTTTCCTTGCATAAGCAACTTGGAAAAGATGCAATACTGAACTCACTGCCCAAGTCTTATCTCCCATTCCTCACTCATTATAGAATGACAAAGTCTGAAGTAAACTACCACAGGTTACTGGGGTTGCTTCAGAACTTTGAGAAGGATCACCAACTCCACAAGGAGTTGGTGAACTTAGTGGGAGGTTCATCTTCTAGTTCTCGACCCTTAAAGAAAGGGAAGAAGAACAGAAGAAGAAAGTAAAGAAGGTGCAAGTTCAAGCTGGGACATCAGTGCAGGGCCAGACAGAAAGATCAAGCTCGATAAGAGTCAAGCTGAATGCTTCTTTTGCAAGAAGCGAGGGCACTAGAAGAAGAACCGTCCTTAGTACATTGCCTCCCTAGATCCGAACGGGCAGAGAAAGAAGCAAGCTGTTGCCAGACAAGGTATTTATACGATAACTCCTTGCAATTTCTCTATTTGTGATATAACTGACTGGGTATTGGATACCGGTAGCCCTTACCATATTTGCAATTCATTGCAGGGGTTGCAAGTCAGTAGGAGATTCGAGCAAGGTGAGAGGTTCCTGAATGTTGGAGATGGAACACTAGTTCCAGTTCTAGCATTAAGAATCTTGAAACTTATATTTGAGTCCCATACTGTTGTTCTTAATGATTGTTATTTCTCTCTCAGTTTCTTTTTAAATGTTATTTCTATAGGCCTTCTAGCCAAAAATGATTATAAAATTTTAATAAAGAAACAAGTTTGTAATATCATTATGAATGGTGTTACTATTTTTTATGGATATTTGAACAATGGTGTGTATATATTATCACAACTTGTTAACATAGTCTATTCCACTTGCAAGCACCCTAGATTAGATAGTGTATTAGATATCTACTTATAACACTGTAGGCTAGGTCATATAAACAAGAATAGGATAAACAGATTGACTCAAGAGGGGAAGTCAGTGATTGTGAATCACTTCCAACCTGTGAATCCTATCTTCTTGTTAAATGATCAAGTCACCTTTTACTAAAAAAGGTAAGAGAGCTACTGAGCTCTTGGGCCTAGTACATATTGATGTATGTGGGCCCATGAGCACAAGTGCTAGAGGTGGATATTTCTACTTCATCACTTTCACGGATGATCTATCCAGATATGGATATGTCTATCTGATGAAACATAAATCGAATTCATTTGAAATGTTCAAACGATTCCAAAATGAAGTAGAAAAATAAACTGGAAAGAGTATTAAAACTCTTCGATCTGACCGAGGAGGAGAATACAGTTTCTCACATATCTAGGAGAGAATGAGATTCTCTCCCAATGGACTCCTCCAAGAACACCACAGCATAATGGTGTGTCTGAAAGGAGAAATCAGACTCTATTAGACATGATCCGATCTATGATGGGTTTTGCCAGCTTGCCGATATCCTTCTGAGGATATGCACTTGAATCGACCTGTTATCTATTAAATAGGTAAGTCTGTAATTAAGACTCCATATGAGATATGGACAGGACATAAGCCAGCACTTTTACACCTTAGGGTCTGGGGATACCCGGCCTATATCAAACGGTTAGTTACAGATAAACTTGGACCTAGGTCTGATAAATTTACATTCATAGGGTACCCCAAAGAGATCAAAGGATATTTTTTTTACCATGCTGATGAACAAAAAGTGTTCGTCAGCCTTAAGGCAACCTTTTTAGAAAAGGAGTTTCTTGGTGAAGGAATCGTTGCCTCTAAGTTTGAACTTGATGAAGTTCAATAGGTAGAAGGACCAACACCAATAGCTGAACTTGAGTTGGATTTGATTAGATCAGATTCAGAGTCCAATGTACCTGCACCATTAAGATGATCTGATAGAGTACCGCATCAGCTGGACAGATACTATGATTTTTTGGTCTGGAACAGTGATCCCATCGAACTCGATGAGAACAATGAGGATCCGATCACCTATATGGATGCAATGCAGAGATCTAATTTTGAGAAATGGCTTGAAGCCATGCAATCCGAAATGGAGTCCATGAAGGTCAATAATATATGGATATTGGTTGACCCACCTGAAGGGGTTAAACCCATTAGGTGTAAATGGGTCTTCAAAAGGAAGAGGAGCGCAGACGGAAAGGTGGAGATTTATAAAGCCCATCTGATTGCCAAGGGGTATCGTCAACATTATGGTATTGACTATGATGAAACGTTCTCCCCTATGGCAATACTCAAATTCATTCGGATAATGCTTGCAATAGCTGTCCATCTGGATTATGAGATCTGGCAGATGGATGTAAAGATAGCTTTTCTGAATAGAGAGCTGACCGAAGAGATGTATATGATATAACCTGAGGGGTTTACATCTACAGATGAGTCCAAGATGTGTAAGCGTCAGAGATCCATTTATGGATTGAAGCAAGCTTCTCGGAGTTGGAACATGCATTTTGATAAGGTGATCAAAACGTATGGCTTCGTTAAGAATGGAGAAGAGCCCTGCATCTATAAATGGATAAATGGTCCAATTGTGATATTTCTTGTCTTGTACGTGGATGATATTTTCTTAATCGAAAATGACATACCCGCACTACAGGGAATAAAAGTTTGGTTGTCATCGCAGTTCTCTATGAAGGACTTGGGTGAAGCATCCTACACCCTAGGGATGAAGATCTATAGGGATAGATCTAAAAAGATGCTTGGGTTATCCCAGTCCACATACATGAGACTGTGCTAAAGAGGTTCAGCATGGAGAATTCTAAGAAGGGCTATCTATCGATAGGCCATGGAATTTTTTTTCTCTAAGAAGAATTGTCCGACAACTCCTGAAAAGAGAGAGCGTATGAGTAGAGTCCCATATGCTTCGGTCGTGGGATCTATCATGTATGTCATGACATGTACAAGGCCAGATGTGGCATACTTACTAGGAGTAGTGAGTAGATACCAATCTGATCCTGGAGAAAACTACTGAAAAGTGGTTAAAGCCATCCTTAAGTATTTGAGAAATACTAAGGACCAATGGTTGGTTTTATGGTGAGTCAGATCTGAAACTTGTGGGGTTCACAGGACTCCAGGTTTCAATCTGACCATGATGATAGCAGAAGCAT